>NC_141318.1:4135000-4280000 GCF_037954325.1 Fistularia commersonii
ACTACATACGAAATGATTATTATAACCATTCCCATATGGATTTTTATTATTATACGACTTATATTATTATTATCAGTATAGCAATATAATAATAATGAATGAATTATGATAATAATAATTGCTATTATGATTTTTTGTTATTATTATCATTATCATTATCATCATATAGAGTTTTTAGCATTTTATACTACTATTATCATCATTATCATCATATTACTTTTTAGCATTATTTATCATTATTATGGTTATTATTATTATTGTGCCCAGTATAATAACTAGGTCATTAACATCAACGGAAATTAGAAGTATAAGGGTGTTTGAGGCTTTAAATGTTTGACTTACTGTTAAAAGAAGAGCTGTTTGACTCACTCGCCCGTTTTTCAAGTTAAAACAACAATGATGACGTTGTCACATTAGCTGCGATGAAAGCTGAAGCGGCTGGACCCCTCGGACATGTTATTTTTTTTTCTCTGCTTATTGTTGCTCAGCAGCCACAAGATGTGAAATAATTCCTAATCCACTGCCCCCTTGAGGTTTCTGAGACTTTAACGGACACTTACCTTTCCAGCGTTGCTGCAACGGCGCTGGAAACTGGGCTTGTGGACAGGAGAACGGCGCGTGGCGGAGCTGTGCATAAGGATAGTAGCATCGCCATCGCCGTCGGTTACCTTAAAGATGAAAAATGGAGTTGTGCTCTGGAGTCGGAGAGGAAAAGGCGAACATTTTTCATCCTGAACTCCAAAAGAACTGGGAGGAAAAAGACTCCTATATCTTTAAACGTGATGCAGTGAAGGATCGCTCTCAGTTCAGCGCCACATCCTTTTTTTAAGTGATAAACTAAAAGATGTCAGATTGTGCGACGGTGAAACTTGCTAGATAATCCCAGATTATACCCAAATCAGCATTTTGCCAGCAGAAAATGGTTCTGTGACCCCTCCATTGTTTTCGTTGTGGCCCCAAATGATTTCCCAGAACAATTCTCTGTAGGTGATTATTGAATTAGCAGTTTGAGATTAGCAATGTTAGCTCCTTGTAGCAGTGCAGTAGCAACTAGTGACATGCTAGCTTGGTGTTAGCTGTGGAGTATTATCTCACGCACAGGATTTCATTTTTTTTTTAACATCTTACCTATATGCGGCCATCACTGGCGTAGCTGGAGCGATGTCAGATATTTCCACAGGTGAACATCAGGAGGCATGGCTTGTATCATTAGCTTAGCTTCCCATCCCTGCTTGTGGTCCACACACGTTTCGCTAGGGTCAAGGCTGGGGTATCCACATCAAGCAAAGACAACAATATTTCCCAAAAATAATGTGCAAATAAGAACAGCAAGGCGAGTACTCCGAAACACAAAGTAATAAAAAGCGTTTCTAAAAGTCTTCACATCTACGAACTTTCCCTGTGTAGCCCCTGGATACACCGTGTTAGCATCATGTGTTGCTAACCATTGCAGCTAAAGTGTTAGCGAGGTTAGCATCCCTGCTCCATTATAGAGTATTGCAGAAGGCTCCCGATTGGTTAAAAGAGAAATAAATAAAATAAATAAAAATGCTAGATTTTGTAGCAAGAGTGTGTTTCTCCTAGATTTCGTCCGCCTCACACCCCACACCCCAGCAAGCAGGTTAAAGGTTTTCGATGAATGGACAAATAACAGCGAGGGCATCGTGTAAAGTTTAAGATTATAAATCTGACGGATTATCGAAGCTAGTTAAACTCATATCTTCAGTTGTGCTGGTCTGCTCGCAAACACTCCTCAGGTGACACGACAAACAAACAAGTTATAAACAACGGCCCCGGGTTCCCCGCAGGGCCTGTAATTTCCCCCACGTGAGAGTGTTTGTACCTTCAGAGTGGCGAGCGGCGGTGAGTGGCAGCCGCTCGCCGCTGGGGAGGCGCCGCCACGGCCGCCACGGCCGCCACGGCCGCCACGGCCGCGTCTCACCGGACTGTAACTCAATCGGAGCTCAAGGCGTGACACCGTAACCCCTGCGTGGCAGGAAGCGGGCTCGGCTGCACCCCCCGCTTAATGCCCGCGCTAATGGGCGTGACCGCAGCCGGCTCATATCCCTGCACAAAAACACACACACACACACACACAAAATCCACTCCGCCTCCAGTTCATTACAAATAAAAGATAAACCCGACTCCCAGCGAAAAACGTGCATGGACCGCGTTTGTTTCACACGGCCCGGGTAAACGGCTCTCTGAAAGAACATAAGCCGGTTCTTTCTGGGGCGGGTCAAAGGTCAGCGAGAGGTGAGGCCAGAAACACTTGTAGATGTTTGGATAAGGAGATCTGGCTAATCTGATCATTTGGGGTTGATCGCCGACTCCCAGCGCCGGAGGCCGACTATGTTTCATCAGCTGCTCCCGGGGAACGCCGTTGCGCTGAAACCCACCTGCACAGTGTGTGTGTGTGTGTGTGTGTGTGTGTGTGTGTGTGTGGTATTGCAGCACTCGAGTATGTCAGATCACTCCCTTTATCCCGAACAATGATTTTTCACGACTTTAATCACTGCATTCTTCCACGGCTAATAACCTGTTATTACCGGTAAAGAAGAAATTGAAAATTATGTTAATACCTTAGTAATTACCCAGTTAAAAAAAAGCAAATAATGCTTACAGGAGGTTTTTTTTTCTTTTTTTTTTTTTTTTTTTTTTTTTTTTTACAAATACGCCCTCATACGTCTTTGAAAGCACCTGAATGACTGACGCTGGCTGACCTTCTCAAGGGAAAGTGCCGTGGAGGAGAAGCCATCAGTGAGCGCTTTATAAACGGAAACAGCTACGGGTGTGATCGCTCGCCGTTCCCTCCGCCAAACTTTCCCGCCGAAAACAACATCAAATGCGGAGATTTCTCCGGACTCGCCGGCCTGTCACAGACCTGCCACGCCGCACAAAGAGCTTATTACTCTCCGGCGAACATTTCCTAAACGCTCTGTAGTTTTAAGCTTCTCTCTTTTTTTTCCTTTTTAAATGTTTTTTTTTTTTTGTACAAAAGATAATTCAGAGCCCTGGAGTGGTTTTTAACCGCTAAATCACATATATTCAGGATAATATTCATTTGCGCCCTAATGTGAACAGGCTAATCCATAATAAACAGCTGAATAAATCGTATAATAATCGTTGACCATTCATTTGAATAAAGGAACTGATTTATGTGTAATATAATTATCAATAAGCCTGCAGATTCATGAACAATTAATTAAAAATTAAAAAATGACGAGTAACCAGTGAAAAACAAAGGTAGTCACTAACAAGTCTATGACATGTTAGCAAGATAGTGAATAACATGTATGTCCCATATTCAAAAAGTTCCCTTACCTTTGTTTAGACGAGTAACATAATAATGCATAAATTCCCCCAAACTGACATTGGAAATACATGTATTTTATAAAGTACCGTTTCCTGTAATTGCGGGCGTATTAATTGACGTTGTGACGTGAATGAGTTTGTGAGACTGTAATAAACGCCACGCGAGATGGAATAATGCAAGCACTTCAGAATTTTCTAATAATAAAACAGGCTTGTAATTATAGTGAAAAGATTAAATTAAATACAGAGTACACGGTTTGCTGGGGAAAACCTTTTGAGATGATTAGAATTTTTTTTTTTTTTCTTTTTCAAATACGATTTTTATAAATGCAACCGCCGTCCCGACAGAAAGACGCGGCGGTTGTAACGCATGATTTACAATCCATTCATAGAGCGATTAGTCTCAACTCATAAACGCCGCTTTATCAAAGAGGGGGAATCAATTAGCTCGGCGAGCGCCCAAAAAAACAAACCAACAGGGGGAATAATTTTTTTTTGTAAATATCTTTTCCCTGCTTGTTTTGTTTCAGTATCCGACCAATCACGTTTCAGATAGGGGTCACAAAGAGACTTGAAAGAACCGTCCCGGCCTCTCCAGCTATTCCAGTGATGCTAACGTCGCGGGCGTGAACGGACGCCGAGGCCTTCGCGCCGGTACATCTGGCGGAACAGGTGCGGCGTTTTTTGCGACGGTCGCTATTTTGAACGGGGGTCGTTGCAATGAGACGATGCGCGTTGACCCGGCTCGTAAACTCCGAGGTGCCGCTGTTGGAAAAGGAGGAATAAAAATGACAAAAATTCACGTACGGAAGTGATGGAGAAGCTGTGTGTATGTGTGTGTGTGTGTGTGCGTGCGTGCGGCGAGGCCTTTGCGCTATTTCAAGTTTCAGGCGGGCCGGCACGCACGCAGAGGCCGTCGGGGGGAAGCATGCACACAAAACCAAACCGCATGTGATACTGTTTACTGTGGCGGGCCGGCGTCGAGGGAGAGGGCTTAGTCGCGGGGGTCAGAGGTCACGCTGGTGGGATTTCATGACCGACAGGGAGATCGGGGCGCCAAAGCTAACACAATCTGGACAAACAAAGAACAACGGCTACATTTTTTTTTTTTTGTTTCTTCTCCAGAACACAACAAACCCTCCGGATACCCGGCGTAAAACTCTAAATATTATTTACCGTCCTTATTTTCCTATCAGCTCTGCACCCGCCGGTCTGAACCCCCCCCCCGTCCCCTCCTCATTCGTCTTTGCTGGTAAACATAATTTAATATTAGAATAAATTACAAACGGAGAGGCCTGGGCTCGGGATAGATTTTTCACGCGGGGAAGTTCAGACTCCACCGACATTAATGTCCCTCGCCGCCATCGGAGGCATAAATCTCTTGCTCTTTTTTTTTTTTTCCCCGTCTTCCTCCTTTTTGCCTTGAATCATAGGGATATTGAATTACAGCCCCGCTCTGCACGCGCGGCGGCATTGTGCATTACGTTGACTGATAAGCTGTCACCGGCAGTTTAACTTAGAGACATTCAAAGAGTAATACACCATTTGAGGATAAACTAACCCCAGCGCCCCCCCGAAACCCACCCACCCCCTTAGAGTAAGCTATGACGCTGTCACAGTGAAAAATACGACAGGGCGTGTGGTGGTGGTGGTGGTGGTGGTGGTGGCGGCGGGGAAGGGCGGGGTTTGGTATCACGCGCCGCATCTGGCATTGGAAAAAAAAAAAAAAAATGGAAGAAAATACCTCCTGAACGATGCTTGGTTTATGGCCGTCTTCATACGGGGCGACAGTTTTACCCTTGAACACCGGAGCCCAGAACAAAGCAGTATAAAGGGCTGATATACAGACGGCACTGTATCTCCACACTGCAGGAGGAGAAACCCTGCCCGTTAAAAAAAAAAAAAATTATATATATATATACATATATGCGTGTGTGTGTGTGGTGTGTGTGTGTAAAATAACCAGGATTTAATAACTGCTCTTATTACACAGCATCACCACTGGTCACATGTGAGTGCCATATTTATGAGAGTGACTAAAGGGGAATTTTCATGCTACAATGTGGGAACAACCATTAACACCTGGGAATGAACCAATGGGAGCCGAGCATCTCTCCCTCTCTCTCTCTCTCTCTCAGCTGGTGATTGGGCGGCTGATCCATCACGGCAAAGTTTGGCGGCGTGGAGAGTCGAGCGAGCCGGGGCGCCGTGGCGCTCCCGCGGTGGTCTCGTCCCATTCTGGGGAGGTGGGGGGGACTCGGGCAGAGCAGCTGCGTGTGTGTGTGTGTGTGTGTGTGTGTGTGTGTGGCTAAAGTGCCGCATAGTCATCGTCTCGACTTCGCCTGAATTCCAAAGATGCTAAGACGGAGATTAGCACGGGAGAAGCGGCGTCTCGTCCTGTGGCGTATTTGCTGCCTGTTTGGACAAATTTAAAGGTTTTTGTCGCGTGTGCATGCACACACACAAACACACACACACACACATACACACGCATGCAAAACACAGCAGAGGCCATGTTGAAATCAAGCTAACCAATGGGGTTGCAGCCTGATGCTAATGCTAAAGGACGTAATCGGGTGATGCAACAAGCGAGTAGCGACCTCGTCATTCAAAATTCAAAATCAAAAAAATTGCAAGATATTTGGAAATGGGTTCAGAACGTCACAGGATCGGGTGAAGATCCAGGCAAGAGGCATCTACTTCCTGCTTTTCTTTTCTTCAGAGGATCTGATCACCTGAGCTACCTTCAATAATTCGTTTTTTAAATAAACACACAGCCAGCGCGGGTTATTTATAGCCCGAGAGTGTTTATTTGAGAAGAGCTACCAGATTAGCTCTCCGTTTTAGCATACGTGTGGCGCTTTGGCTTCGGTATCTCTTAAAAAAAAAAAACCTGGGGCTTGGCGTGACACACTGAAGCCGCTTTAAGGTAAAGGCCGTAAAAGTGTGATATGGCGAAGAGGCCGCCGCTGACTGTGAGGCCGGAGGAGGACATAAACAAGATCGATGCCCGTCCCCTTTAATATAACATAAAGAGTGAGTCGGAGAAAATAAAACACCCCGTCGTAATGAAATGCATTCGCCGCGGCGCGCGCAGGACGAAAATGGGGAAAATCCGGTGGCGGAGGCGAGGAATCCCTCCCGTTGAGCCGGGCGCCAGAATTAAGAGTCCGGGTGTCTCATCCATCCCCTCCTCCTCCCGTGAAAGCGGCGGCGTGGAGGACATCAAGGAGAGTTAAAGGGGATTCACTCAGGGCTGTTAAGAGTGGCAGGGCGGTGAAAAACGGCCTGTGTGTGTGTGTGTGTGTGCGTGTGTGTCCCACCCCACCCCCCGGCATTGGGCCTTCGGAATAATTAGAGCCTAATTCCGTCTAATTAACGGACTCAATTACTCCTGAAGAAAGCTCATCAAAAAGATGGCGGGAAAGCGGGGAGGAGAAGGCTGCGTTTTTTCTTTAATTAATGAACTGAGCTGAATAACGGCCACGGAATTAAACATTTCCCCCAATGTGTATGAATTGCAAATTGGAGTGCTTTGGTTTTTTTTTTTTCCCCCCTTCTCCTTCTTCTTCTTCTTCTTTTTCTCCCAGCGCCCCTCCCTTTTTTCCCCGAGACGGAAGCCCAGGGGCAAACGCTGCTGTCAAGTAGCTCTCTAAAAAGTCAAAGCGCCGATGCAGCACTAACAAATTACCGGCGATTACCATCTTTAGCACATGCGGCGGTCTTAACGAACGGCGATGAATTAATACGCCGTCTGTGCTGCGGCGCCTCCCATTGGCCGCGGGATCCATCCGATCGACCCCCCCCCGCGAAAAGAACCAATAAACGCCGCGCACTTTATGGAACACTTTTCTTCCTTTACAATTGGCTGTCTGTCGATTGCATTATTTCACTTGCTTGAGACGTTGATACCAGCCTTGTTAAATTACTCAGCTGAGGGGGGAGCTCTGCACGCACAAGTGTTTTCAGGGGATGGAAAACTTTTTATGTGCTATCGGGGCCCGTCGTGAGTGTGTGTGTGTGTGTGTATGTGTGTGTGTGTGTGTGTGCTGTGCTCAGCAGCTTTAAAGGCCCAAGGGTCGGCTAAGCTAACTCACTGCCTCAGCACTCTTTAGCCCGGCTCCTCGACACATTCGCTGAGGCGTCGGGAAAACAAAAAGGAAAGGCCCGATATAATCGCCCATATGTAGACGAGGAGAGCAACACAAGAGTCATTTAGGGCTATATTCTGTATTCAGAGGGAAACACACACACACACGTACACGCGCACACACACGCTCAGGTAAGCAGCAGGGAATTGTTCACAGCCGGCCTGCAGTGAGAGTAAACGTGAGGGAATGTCTTCTGCAACTGGCTCGACGTTCCCCTCGAACGGTGTGTGTGTGTGTGTGTGTGTGTGTGTGAGTGAGTGTGTGTATGTGTGCGCGTGTGTGTGTGTGTGTGTGTGTTTGTTAGATGCTGATTCCCATGGGGAGGAGAAACCAAATACAGCAGTGGATTTAATTTCCATGTCTCTGTATGTGCAGTAAGATTATGCAGCCCTTCTACTTTATTATGAAGGTGAACAGGAAGTGACCTGAACAGGAAGTGGGCAGTTACAGGAAGTGGCCTATTCCAGGAAGTGGTCTGTTATTTAACAACATTTTTTTTTTAAGTGGCCTGTTATAGGAAGTGGCCTGAACTTTTTTTTTTGAACAGAAATAGTATAAACAGATATACATATGTACAAACAAACATGGCAAGGTAGAATCGAATATCAATGAATCAACTAGGGATGAGGAAGCAGAAGACATAAGGACATTCGTTCTGTATGTAATCACTTAACTGTACAAGTTAACAGTATTAAAGGTTTGTGAGAAATGTTTAATGCTCGTAGAAAAAGTAAATAAAGGAAATGAGGTAAATAAATAAATAGGTAAATAAGATAAATAAATAAATAAATAAATAAATAGATAAATAAATGAATAAATAAATAAATGAATTGCAAGGGGAATATAATATGTATTTAACCTGGCGGCTCACAAGGAATCTCAGACATCAAACTGTATGTTTTTTGGTTTCGGGATTTTTCCAGAAGTTTTAAGGATTTTTTATATCATTCAAAATCGTTTATAAAGAATGTAAAATTTGGGGAACATTTTTGCATTCTGTTTTTGTGAATGAAGAACTTGACCAGGCCTAAAATAACATTGACACATAGTTCATCTCTTTTGTTGCTTAACAGTAAACCAAATTTTATATCATCTCTTGAGAAGGAAAGTGGTGACCATGGAAATTAGTCTTGAACCCATTTTTGAGTTTTCGCCCAAAGGCCCTGTTCTTTTTCGCATGAGAAAAATATATTGTTTGTGGTTTCAATGTTGTCCTCACAAAAGATACAAATATTATCCTCAATATTAAAGCGTACCCTCAATAATTCCTTACATGGATAGGAAGTGGCTCGAACAGGAAGTGGCCAAAATACTTTATGTCCACATACACTGGATCGTTTAATTGTCAGCCTTGTTTTTTCTGGATAACTACTCTTTCTGCGGGAAACACACTAGCTTTTGTCACTGAAATCAAGTTGTTCAAAAAGTTTATAATTATTTTTGTACATTTCCTCAACTTTAACTTCTTTCCCAATCCTTATAGGACTTCACTTTTGACATAACATATTATAGATTTCTATTCTTCCAAATATCAATATATAGCAATTAGGAATAGCAATATTCTTTTTCAAGCTGATGTAAGTCAATGAATTAATGCTGGTGGACAAGTAGAATGATATATTTATGTATAAACACACATTTATATTTACACAAAAACCTAGTAAATACACATTAAGTCATACATATCCTTTTGACAGGTTTTCAGTTTTTACTTACAGTGAATTGGTTTAGAAAGTAATTATGTTTTGCATTTTTATACACAACGGTGTACTTGTGGTTTAGCTATTACTGTTTTATAATGACTCTTGAGCAACAATGAATTATTCAGATTAATGTTAACATCATCATCATTATTATTGATTGAAAACTTGCTAATTGATTTTCTAATGACCTGAGATCAGGGAAGGCCCTGGTGCCCCCTGTGGTGGGAGTTTTCCACTCATTGTGTGTTTGCAGGTTGTGTATTCAGTAATTTAAGTAAACACAAATACTACCCTTTGGTACTTGGGAAACAAATTACTTTTATCAGGGGAAAATCTATTGATTTTAAAAACAAATCACTCGTCTACCGTCTGGAGACGGTAGACGGCAAAAATTAGTACACTAAAGTATCTTTTTAAATACAGGCAGGCTTGGATAAAAGTAAAAGCAGTGCTTTTGCATCCCTCTCCCGGAAAAAAGACATATTTTTCTCAGATTTGTTGATGAATTCGAAAAGAAAAACACTGTCGGGGAAGGCGAGGGTCACGTGACCGCCCCAGGCCGGCGTCCCAGCCAATCAGGATCGGCTTTGCTGATTAGGTCGCCTTGATTGATCCCACCGCGCCTTCTAGTCTTCAGCCCGAAAACCAGACGGGGTCCGAAACTTCCGAGGGGGCCGTCTTTTCACGGGGATCTCCATTTGGCGTTAGATGCGCCGTGACACGCCTTGTTTACATTTGGAATTGGAGGACAGGGGCGGCGAGGGGAAGAAGGGGGGCTCAGACGATCCAATTAAACCCGCGCACCTCCGGAGACCCAGCGCCCGTCCTCTCCGCAGATTATTGGGCGCCACCCGCCGGGAAAAGGCATTTGACTGCATTAACAGTAAATGGGCCCGACTTCCTTTTCTTCATTAGAGCGCCATTCGGAGGATTGTAAAATTTATAATCGTCAGTCCAAATTTTTTGCGCAGTTTTTTTTTTTTTTCTCTTATCCTGTTCAGGCATATTATTGGCGGTAATTGGATATTTATTAAAAAAAAAATACAACACACATGCACGAAGGGAAAAAAAAAACGAGATATGGTTACGGTTGGAGGAGCAATATAAAAATAAAGGACGTATGATAGCCTGCTATTTCAGCGCCGTCTCCAGTGATCATCGTTTAGCAGCACCTACTGTGTTTTTAATATCCTGTAAATCTAATTAACAGGCGATACCGCGGGTTTTGGGGTTGCACGGGAACAAGCGGCGCCGGCCCCGCGCTTCCGGGGGGGCCGGCACGTTGAAATTGAAATTAGAAACAAACAAATCCGAGACGCCCCCTCCGTAATTGTTTTTTTTTTCTTTTTTTTGCTTTCGGATGTTAAAAATCAATAACTGAGGTGTTTATTTGTGTAATCGGCGCTCCCGCTCGCCTCGGTGGAGCAGCGGGGGCCCCTCATGCTAACCCTGACGATAGCGGGGTGAGTTAGCCGGGGCTTTTTTTTCCACCCCATCCAAAACAACGCAGATGGCGGGGGCATCCCATCTGTTAAGGAAAGGGCGCAATCTCAATCCCGAGGGTTGTTTTTTTTTCTTTTTTCTTTTTTTTCTTTTAGACGGAATAGCATGTGGCGGGGGGCATAAACAGGATCGCAGCTTATAAAAGGCTCCAGTGGTTTTTACCATTTGTAATTAGCGAAAAATAGACGCCGCTAATGCGCCCTGGCGTAATGGCCTTACGAGAAGTCGTTAGTTCATCGCATTAGTTTTTGAAAGTTCAAAGATAATTCTGGACCATGGAGGGAGCCATACATAGCTCCGACTGATAATGAGGTTGCAGCCGTGTGTGTGTGTGTGTGTGTGTGTGTGTGTGTGTGTGTGTGTTTGTGTTGAGGTGGGCTGAAAGCAGAAGTGTGATGTACGCGAGGAGATTTTTATAAGGCCCGTCTAGACGAAAAAAAATCATTTATTTTTGTTAATTGAATACAAATTTAATTCAATTCCATCTAATCTACTTCATCTTTTCCGTTCTCAATTTCCATTTCACTCATTATTCATCTCTGAAACTAACTTTTGTGCGACGTGGCTGTCGGGGGGCGGGGTCAAAGGTCACATGACACCCCCCGCCTCGCCCAACTCCATTCCCGGCCAATCAGGGCCAGCCGTTACGATTAGGCCACCTCGATTGGCCGGAGCGGATTTGTCTTCATTAGAGGAAGTTCCCCCCGTATCTGCAAAGGGAAAAGTTTTGTGTGTGTGTGTGAAAGTCGGGGATGCGCTGCAAACACACACACACACACACACACACACACTGAAAAAAAAAAAAAAAAAAAAAAAAGGAGTAGTGGGTGATCCATCTTATGGTAAGCACAGCTGAACCATTAACCTCATTAGCATAACGGTCACACATGAGCGGGATGCAGCTCCGAGCTTCACGGCGGCGAAATTGATGCCGATACCCTCCTAACGCCGTCCTGATAAATAAAGGCAGGGTCCCGACCAAGTCAAACCACACATTCAGCTGTTAATGAAAAGAAGGAGGGGGGGATTTTGGGGGGGCGGGTGGCGCTGGCGGGCACGGAGGACGGAGAGGCGACAAAAGGGGAAGGCCTGACAGCTTCGGGCACGGGACTGACCTCGCTCTCGGGACCGACCGCGAGGGGAATGCGAGCCGCCTCACGTCTCACTCGCACACACACACACTCACACACACACCCTCCTCCCACCCCAACTGTAAATCCCATCACGGCCGCAGAGGCTCTCCGCCGCGTTCTTTCGGCGAGGAGACAACCTCGTGTTTGCGGAAGGCCGAATGCGAGTTTGCGCCCCCCCTGAGGAAAGACAGTCGTCCACGCCGCGGTGCCCGGGCCGTCTACCGTGACCGAAAAGGGGTGGTGTGGGGCGATCGGAGGGGTGTGTGGGGGCGGGTGCTCAGGCTGCGTCCCGGTGTCCTGCAGGCACCCTGTTAAAAATGTCACTGCAGGGAAGGAAATGGCCGCCCCGGGGCATCACGGCCCCTTTTTTTCCACGGAGATAGAGCACAAATTGCATCCTGGCGGCCATGATGGCTCTCCAAATGTTAGATATCAGCGTCATTTCCCCGGCGCGGTGGCCGCGGAGAAAATAAAGAATATGATTATAAATATAAATACATTCAGAGGCGGCAAAACGTGTCCGATAGGGCAGTAAATGATAACGCGGCGGGGAGCTGTGTGGAATGTGTGTTTATCCCTTTGGAAGGCAATGACCTCTATCCCTCCTGACATTTCCCCGTCGCCCATCCCCAGCCAACACCGACGGGGGTAGAGTGTGTGTGAGTGTGTGTGTGTGTGTGTGTGCGTGTCTTACTGCTTTACAAGAAGCTAACACAACATGCCCCAGAGAGGTACCCTTTTCAGCTCAGGCCATAAAAAGCGCCAGCTTTCGCGAGGCAACCCGAATCATTCAGGATGAAACATCGGCCGTTCGGTATTAAGTGTTTTTGATAAATCACTTTTATGAGAAATGCTCGGGAAAACAAACGACGGATAAAACCGCGGAGAGTGAATTGCGGGGAGAAAGATGTCTCCGCCGCGTACGAGGAGGTGGAGGGTCGGGAGTGGAGCGGAAGACATGTTCATTCGTCTTGCCCGATAACATATGGCGAGGGGAGGGTGTAGAAAAAGCGAAAAAGCGCATCTTTTAAGACGCCAAAGCGCCCGGTTCCTCGTCGGACTCCGACATGGAGGAGGTTAAACCGCGTAGGGGCGCGCGGTGGAAGTGGGCGAGAAGCAGGAAGTCATGGCGCCGCCCCGCCGGCCTGGCCCAGCGCCAAGGCTCCAGTTTGGGCTGCATCCCCGAAGCGTTCGCCGTCGCACTTTCAAGCTGTTCCGACAGCCTGAGCGCTAACGGGCTAATGGGCTAATGGAGAGGCGGCGGCGCGGCAGCCTCTCGCCAAACGCCGCACGGCGAACGCGGCGTACGCAACGACGACAACAACAGCAGCGGCGACAATGCGGCGCCATCAGCGGTGATATAGTGCTGCTGAGCTACACACAGAAACATCACATCTGCCCGCCTCGCCTCCATCCGGCGAGTAAAAGCCCCTCGGAAAACGCAGTAATGCTACTCCTTTGATTCATTCCCTCGTTTAGTCTTAACCGCTTCGCTTTCTCGAAAAAAAAAAGCAACTTTTTGTGCGCGCGGCTACTTCACAGCTAACATCGCTTGCATTCATTCACATGCCTCTGTTACCAACAGTGGCAATTTGAAAGACCTACTCCAGCTCTTTACCTCCGTGTCTCCATTGATCGGACTCCACGATATGTCTGAAGATAATATTTTACTTATATTTATTTGGTACACGACGTGGAGACGTATGTCAGATATAATATAATAATAATACATAAGATTCGTACAGCGCTTTTCATGGTACTCAAAGACGCTTTACCAGTGAAAGACAGAGGACACAGGACATACACACAATTATTGGGAAATAAGTACTTCAACATAACTATCTGAATATGAGATATGAGATATTTTCATGTTTTTGAAGGCTTTCAGTACAATTCACTATTAATACTTCTGTACTGCAATGACATTCTACAGTTTGAGCCGTGATCGGTTATTCTGGGTTGTTTTAGGAAAACATTTTTAAAATGAATAAACTACACACCTGATCTTGTAAAAAATACAAACGGGGAGAAAATTCATTCTACAAAATTTTCAGGAGGAAATCATGTCGAAAAAAAGGGAAAAATTCCATTATAATATCCAAAATAAAAGAAAAATAATAGGAAATACGTGATTTATTTATTGACTTAAATGTAAAGTAGCTTAATCAGTAAAGTTTACCTTCTTGTACAGATTTTCTGCCAGACTGATTGAATCAAAGCAGAAAGTTAGCCGTGAACGAGAAATTATTCCTGATAATAATATATAACAGATATTTGTATTTTCATATTTCCTGCAGTAACGGTCCTGCATTGGATGCACTTCAATTGACTCTACCCTTATTATTGTTAAACGGCAGTAGGTGAAATTGGCAGAGTAATTATAACTCACATTTTTCAGTGTGTGTGTGTGCGTGTGTGCGTGTGTGTGTACGAAAATACCTTCATTCATTCAATTAGGAGTCCATGTGCTCTGCGGCGGCCGCTCAGGCTGTCTGTGGGTGCTTTACTGCCCTCTAGCGGTCAAAAGGTGTATTACATCACAAGAGAGCGGGCCGAGCTGCACTCCTCCATCTCTCTCTTTGTTCATCCCTCTATCTTTCCCTTTCTCAATCCCTCTATTTGAAGTGCTGGAAACTAATACAAAGTTTGATTTTTTTTTTTTAATCAAGCTCCTCAAGCCAGTTGGATGTTGCCATCTTGGGAATATCCGCTCGGTAATTTTCACCTCATTGTTCTAGATCAGATTCTAATCCCGGGTGATCCAGGTTCTAATCTGATCCGGCAAAAGGGACTCGTTTTAAGGTGTGAGTTAAAATCCCAGAAGGGGGAACCGGATGGATTCAGCACCTGGCTGGACATCTCCTGCGGTGAACTTGAAGGCACCACATCTTGAAAATGTTAACATTTTTGTTGGAGCCAGATTAATGTGAATCAGATTACGACACCATAAATCGTGTTTTTAGACTATATCTAATATATATGTCCATGCTCTCCGGTCAGAAACAGAGACAGGAAGTCACAGCGATGTAACTCGTGTTTGCGTACTCAGACATAGTGCGGGGGGGGGGGGGGGGGGGGGGGACAGAAGAGCGTATTATGACAGCGAGATTAGAGATTAGCGAGTCCATCCACATGTGCGAAGGGAATATTTACCCAGCTGCCTCGGATCCATCGGCGCCACCATGCCAGACACCGGCGCCTCGGGGTCGCCCCAATGTCCGCTCTCCATCTCCATTTTTTCTTTCTCCCTGCAAAAAGATCATCGATGGGTAAAACCAATTAGCACCCCCAACCCCCCCCCAAAAAAGGAGCTATCGCTAATTCACCCTAAAGCAAACACACCAAACTCAAGAGGCGATACAAACCCTCATGGCCGCACCCGATACCCACACGGCGTCCAACCTGACCACTGCAGCCCCCCTCCACACACACACACACACACACACACACCCGCCCACCGCGGTGACATCTCCATTGCCCCCCTCCTGACCCCCCCACACACACCCCCGCTCTCTAACTGAAGTGTGGCGGGGATGAGTGATGAGCCAGTGTTTGGGTTAACGACAGGGATGGGGTGTTAAACCTGAAGTGTTTAATTAACCCCACAATGGGCCTGCCTGTCAGGCTGCGCCCATTCTCTCTTGATTGAGACTTCACCCACCAACACACACACACACACTTGTATATGCATGCACACACACTATGAGAGGCAAGTGTGCATTGAAATTCACATGAACGCACTCAGGCACATAGGGCCTTTGAGACACACAGAAAGGCAGGTGCACACACACACACACACACACACACACACCAGCCCGGGAGGGGAGAGGATGAGAGGAGGGGAGTAAAGTGATAATGCTCCGCCACAAACGCAAGATTGCTTTTTCTCTCCCTCTCTCTCTCTCTCTCTCTCTCCTCCCTCTTCTTCTCTAAAGTCCATTTTCTGGGTCACTGCATTGCATTCATTACTGTCTTTGAAGACATTGGGCCGGGAAGGAATAATGCTTCCCTTTCACCCGTGCTGGGAGAACCGAGAGTTGTGAGCACCGGAGTCGGGGCCAGAGGCCCGCGAGCGAGGGAGGGGCGGAGGAGAGGGGGGGCGGTAATATGTGACATCTTTATCTAGTTTTAATTTCAGTCATAAATATTGAATGCTTTATTTGCTCATCTGCAGCTGCCTCCGCCCGGGCGGTGTTAGTGTCTTGTCTTTTTTTTTTTTCCCTCCTCCTCCGCCTCCGCCTCCGCCTCCGCCTCCGCCGCCGCCGCCGCTACACCCACGCCGGCACAGGCCATGTTTCTGCTCTGTAGCTAGCAGGCAAAGAAATACGCTTCTCTGTTTTCAAATGTACTACAGGGTGGACTGTAGCCGGGTGAACCCCCGCCCCTGGAAAAAAAAAAAGGTGGGGCGGGGACGGCGATGTGGCGAGCCGTCGGGACGGCGGCGTGACGTCGCCCTCGCCCGTCGCCCGTCGCCCGTCGCCCGTCGCCGGTGCGGTGCTGGAAATTTGCTTAAAACCCACGCCAATTAACTTTGGCGTGACAGATCCAGGCGCGGTTGCTCGTGCGTTCTTCCGCTCACAACCTCAGCCTCTGCTAGACGGATGGCGAGCCCCTCCCACGTGTGTGTGTGTGTGTGTGTGTGTGGGTTGTCCCCGTCTGTGCATGTGTGTGTGTGTGTGTGTGTGTGTGCTGGGGGCAGTGGTGGGGAGTAAATCTGCTGTGATTCAGGCTTCGTTCTCGCTCCCTTAATGATGATGTCAATCTGTGAAAGTGCACACACACATTGGAGCTGTCAGGGCCTCATCAATCACCCAGGGGTTTGTCAAAGGGGCTCGGGCCCAGATTAACGAGGCGGGCACAATGGCGGCGGGCCATTTGCATAGAAAATTACCCTCATCTTTGGGAAAGTGATTGCGGGGAGGAACACAGCCTGACAATGCAGCATTGTCGCCTTATTATTCAGGAGCGGAGGCACTTTGATCCACATTTCTGCGTTTAATTTGGCTGCGCGAGCATAATCAGGGGATTAAAATGCATTTCACGATATTTACCCTTTTTTCCGTTGCCGCAGCAGCACGTGTTTTGCTTCTCCGGCTCTGATTAATGCGTCCGATACCGTACGACGCCGCCTCGTCGTCGTCGTCGTCGACACACTCCTCTCAAAACACACACCGGCGCCGCGCGCTCCGCCTCCTGTCCATTTGCTTTCCTGCCCAAATGAGACAGTGATGAATCAAGCGGGTCCAGGCTTCAGTTTTATGAACTCCTGCAAGAATACACACACACACACACGCACACACTCCGAGTCTATCTTCAGCCGCGGCCCCGGCGAATGATCCTCGCTCCTTTTGTCGAGCCGGGGGTGGGAGCGAGGGAGGGGGGGGGGGGGGGATTCGTGAAGGCTGCACATTAACTGAGCCCGTCGCGCGGCGGCCATTCGGTTCCGCCGCCATCTGTCCGGCTTGGCTCGTCTCACCTCCCGACACGCAGGACAGTAAGGGTCAGGTGACCTGCAGGGACAGGGGGGGGGTGGGGGGGGTGGGGGGGGGGGGATACATTAGGACCGAATGGCGGATCTCCAGTTTGTGTGTTTGTGTGTATTCACGAATGAAAGAAGAGGGGGTGAAAAGACGGATTGTTCCATGAGCTCTTGTGTGGGAAACGGGGCTTGGAAAAAACAAAAAACAAAAACAAAAACAGACATTGTAGATTGAGCGAGATCCTGGTTGGAATCCTGGGAGACCCCCCGACCCCCCCGACCCCCCCACCCCTTCCTCAATGCCCCTTTTTTTTTGAGGGCCGGCATCAATAAACACCCCAGGAGTCGGGGGTGAAGGTGATACCCCAGTTTTAAGGACATCTTTTGGCAGCGGTGCGAGAAAAGGTTTGCCAGATGAACCCCCGAAGTGACGCAGGAATTTCAGCCCGATGCAAACCTCCGCCCGTCTCCGCCTCCTCCGTCCTGCCGGTTCAATTAATAAACGGCGCCGAGGGGTGCGGCGCCATCAGGTGCAGGTGCGTCGGCCATGACGGTGCCAAGTTTGCGCACAGTGTTTTTTTTTTTTATTCTGTTTTCATGCACCTGTGCGGGAAAAGAGCGGTATTTGTCATTGTGCTCGTCCTTTGTGTGTGTGTGTGTGTGTGTGTGTGTGTGTGTGTGCGTGCTGGCAGGGGGCCTTCCTCACAAGAGCGAGAGCAGGACAGTTAAGGTGTCAGCGGCGTGATGGAGAGGGTCCCTCCTTCGCAGGAGGCCAGCAGCTGCCAGGTTTTCAGCAGCTTGTGTCGGGGCCCCGCACATAAGTTAGTGGTCAAAGTGGGCAAAGAAAAAAAGGCCGGGGAACCGGAAGATTTACAGCAGAGGTTAAAGGTCGGGGGTCGGAGGGTGGAAGGTCGGAGGGTGCGTTCACTCACCCTCTGTCAAGCACGTATAGGTGCAATTACACAAACAGGACGTGAAACTTCACTCCTTCTTTTCTCTTCTTCTCTGACCTCCAAAAGACCTGTCAGATCTGAGTTCCTCCGCGGCGACAGGGTGACCCCCGGCTCGCCTCCTCCGGGAGTCTCTCCGTAGTTTGAACACCGAGCAAAACTTCTGGTCAAACAACCCGTGTCCCGCGGGGCGCAGATCGCTGTGGACCCTGGACACACACTGCATGGAATGAGCAAGGAAACGGTGTTATAGCAAAATATCAACAATTTGTACTCGCGGCCAACTGTAGATCATAAGATAATAACATATAATATCAACTATTATTTTTACAACTATTATCATAAAATAATCATTATACATAATAATAAGATAAATAGTAATTCTTCTTCTTCTTATTATTATTATTATTATTATTATCATTATTATCATGTATTAATAACAACTACAACAACAACAATAATAGTAATAATAATGACAATAATAATAATAAAAATAGCAGTAGCAGTAGTGTAATCATTATTATTGTGGTCACTAATACCACTACTACGACCACTACTACTACTACTTCAAAATAAAATGAAAAAGATAATGGGTTGATGCATGTTGTTGTTGTTGTATAACACAACTATGATGATAATTAATATTAATATTGTTATAATAATAATCATAATAATAATAATTATTGTTATCATTATTGTTGTTATTAAATGAGGAAGCAGCAAGATAATACAGAATATCAAAAAAGTCTAAAGTTCAAAAAAATAAGATAAAATAAAATAGAATAAAATTAAAAAATAAAAAATAAAATAAAATAAAACAGAAGAGACCATCCCACTGCTGAGCCCCTCAACCCTGCGTCTGTTTAGGGGGAAATGCTGAATCCATAACGCACGGCGGTGACATTTAAAACACACCGGCACCCAAACGGGACGGAATCACCCACATTTTCACGCTGTGACACCAAAACCTCCCCGGGACCGAGAGCCCCCCCCCACACACACACACACCGAACACCGGGAAGAGGTTGACCTGACATTGAAGTCCTGCAAGGTTTGTCTGCTCACTGTGGCGAAAGGTAAACGTCACCCTCCCCCCCCTCCCCCCCTCAGATCCTTCGTCCAATTTATTCATCGGGCTTTAAAAACCCGAGAGCCGTCCCATTTCGCCTCATTAGCGATTTCTTTACAAAACATTTTAAATCCAGAAACAGAGCACCCGCTCCTCCTCCTCCTCCTCGGTGTCTCAGCGCCGACCTTTCGGAGAACCTTCAGAGAACCCAGACAAAGGTACAACCACAAACTGTATTTAAGGCCGGTAAATAAATAAATGGTGCCATTAATCACTCCTAGATCAGAGTAGACACTTAAACACCCCGGCAGTCGAGTCGAGCCCCCCCTTCCTCCCGCCCCCGCCACCCTTATTACACTGTCATGGACCAATGAGCTTCCCAGAAGGCGCCCGGTCCGCCAATCAAACATCTGGCATCTGCAGGTCGTTAGGGAAGGCGACCAATCAGATCGCTACCTCTCGGGAGGGGTGAGGAGGAGGTGTGTGTGTGTGTGTGTGTGTTGGAGGGGGGGGGGCGGGATTGGGCTCAGTGCCCGGACCCTCCTAATTTCACCGACGGGAGCCCAGCACTCCTTGTAATCCAATTAAAGGAGCGTAAGCGGTTTGTTAGACACTGCGTGTGTTTGTGCATGTGTGTTCATATGTGTGTGTGTGTGTGTGTGTGTGTTAATGTAAGCACTATCCAATGTACTCCGGGCGCGTAGCAGCGTAGCTGGGGATACACTTTGGTCCACGGCACGTGGAGTGTAGTACACAGCTGCAGGGGCCGCAGTAATATCAGGATCAGCAGATTTCCCCGGTATTTGCTTTGGCCTTTTGGAGTCTCATTTGTACCATCGCAAACCAGGCTTGTGAACGCAGCATGGGCCGGGGGGGCACGATGGGAGCACTCCTGAGTAGTAATACTGCTGACGGGAGTGTTTTCGGGGGCTTGATGCGAAGACCCAAACCTAATTGTACCGCACGACGGTGAAAAACACACAAACGCGCGACTTTACCCATCACCGTATCCATGGCGACGCATCCAAACTGCAAGCAGGGCCCATTTCAAAAAAAAAAAAAAAAAAAAAATTGCCACACAACAATCCACCTTAATTTGGAATACTCTTATTTTTAGTTTATTTTATTTCACCCCCCCCCACACACACACACTTTTTATTTCCCACCCAGAACGGATTGAACTTAATTAGACGCTACATCACCTCTGCGAGGGGGGGAGGAAGAGGAAGAGGAGGGTGAATCTTATTAAGAAAAAGCGGCGTGTTTCCGCCGTCTGCAGGGAGGAGGGCCCCGCCGCCGAGGGCCCCCCCCGCCCCCCCGGTAACTGATGGCGCCGCCGCCCGGATCCGACAGTGAGCCGCGTCTGTAGTTTTTGCCCTTAATATCATAATAATAATGAGAGCAAATTAGAACAATCAATTTCCCGCGGCCGGTTGTTGATCGCGGGCGGAGGCGGAGGTGACAGCGGCCGATCCATCACCGCGCCGCCCCGCGACGCATTAGGGGCGAGCGGGGGTGGGGGTCCAGCCAATGGGATGGAGAGGGAGCTGGAGGATGGAGGAGGAGAGGAGGGGCGGGGGGCCATTACACCCAAATCAACCGCTAATGTAGCTGTGGAGTGTGTGTGCGTGTGTTTGGGTGTGTGTTGGTGTGTGTGAGGGGTTGGTGGGGGTGGGCGGGGGGGGGGGGGTGACAGGGTGTCATGGAGACTTATGGCTGCTTCAAGTGGGCTCCTGAGAAAGAGTGAGTAGTGTGTGTGTGTGTGTGTGTGTGTGTGAGAGAGAGAGAGAGACCAACAAATGCGTCTCCATCCGTCAGTGTTTTCAAGCATCCCTCCCTCCATCCCTCCATCTCCCTCTCTCTCTTTTCAAAAGGGCAGATTTTTCACAATGAAGCTGAAAGTGACGCTGCGTTCACTTGCCGGCACTGAGTCACGGACAAAAAGGACTCAAGTCCAGCAGAGAGAGACAGAAAACAACTCCACCAACACACACACACACACACACACACAATGCACACTCCACCCCCTTTCTTATCCAACACATAAGATTATATTATCATAATTACTGTAATGATAATTACAATAAATATTATTATCATTAATATCAAAGTTATTTTTATTATTATTATTACAATTATTAAATGCGCTTTACTTGACGCTGGTATCTGTTTGGGTGAGTATAAATAAAGGGAGTCGGCTTATTCCGGTTAATTCCTCCACTTGCCGTCTGTGATCCATAATTAAAATTTATATATAGAAATATAATATCAATAATCTGCAGGCAGTTTGTGTCAGACTGCTACGTTTATAAATTTTATTTATTATTATTATTTATTATTCATATATATATATATATATATATATATATATATATATTTGGGGGGGGTTACTACCAGATTTACGGTAGTGGCCTTCAGGTACCGTAATTCCTGTATAATTCATACATTTAATATTCCCTCTAAATAGATAATTATCATATTCAATAATTTATTATTTTTTATATTCAAAATAGTAAAGAAAGGGAAAAAAAATAACCACATGATCTGAGGTTGGAACGACGACCCGCGTCATCTCGTCCGTGTCGATGCGGCCGTTATCTGGCGGGATCACGCGTGAACACGCATCGTGACAACACAAGGTGGTTGAAAAAATCAGCGTGGCGTGAATCTCGTGCTTCTCCCTCACCATCGGCATGAAGGGGAAGCTCAAACCCCCTCCGCCGCCCCCACGACTCCAGAGTAAAGATAAATAAAATAAAAATATCTGAAGGTTTAAGTACATCCCCTCCTTTTTATTTCAACATTTCTCCCTAATCCCATTTCCTCTAAATGATGGCGTGGGGTGAGTCTATTAGGTTTCATCAGCAGCCATCAATCATGGCTGCACTTAACACGATCAGCACCCCCCCTACACACACACACACACACACACACACACACACACGCACCCCATCTCAGTTTATTCACAGCGAACAACGGGGGTGTGTGTGTGTGTGTGTGTGTGTGTGTCCCACCCGTAACACGACTAAATGAGGAATTTAAATACCGCGCAGGAGGCTGCGGCGGCTCGGAGGGTGGGGTCGCGGCGGCTGATTAAAGGCCACAATATCTACTTTTCTCAGGCAGACGATTTGTCAACGGGACGAGAAGTTTATCGAGGTAATGGGCTGCTAACGCGGGGCCGGCGTGCACGGGGACGCACGGGCGCCAGCGCACACCTGCAGGGCCGCGGCGTTCCTCGGTACCGACGGGTGATTTGTCACAATGTCGTCTCCTTTGCTGTTTGAGCGGAAATTAAATCGTGTTCCGGATCCAGATTGTGATTACGACACCCCCCCCCCCAACACACACACACACACACGCACAGGAACGCATACCTCCAAGTAAAACGGCGAGAAGTTGGCGCCCATTTCTGTTTTTCTTCATTTTCAATTTGGTCAACTGATTGGTCGATGTTGGGGCGGAAGGTCGTCGCCCACGGTCGCCCAAACCTCCATCCAAGAAACCTGGAGAACAAACAAATCGGCGCCATTTAGATCCACCAGGGGGCGCACTAACCTTTCCTATTCACCCCCCCACCCACACACACACACACACACACACACACACACACCCTGCCCTTTCGTTCAATGTTGGATTCACAACATTGTCGCAATGTCTGATTGTATGATAGCTTATTAACGCTTAATTGCAGGCTTAAGTCGGACTTTGTGGTTTGCTAGACGTGTTCTTTGCAGGTTTTACCCTCTTCCAGTCGTCATGTGTAAGCCGGTATTCTTACATCGTCTTTTCCCCGTCTTGGGCTTACGACGATATCAAACGTGTTTGATGTAATCGAGGTCTTTCAGTTTGTACGGTAACATGACGCAATCGTCAACCGACAAATGATAGTTTGAAACGTTACCATTTTTTTTTGCACTACCGCTAATTTGCACTGAGAAATCCATCATGCTGCTAATGCGGCGTATACCATTATGGTACTACTTAGTGACCTTTACACTAAACCTGCATGCTATTTGCATCTGCTACACTTTATACTTCATACCTCTAACGCGCGTGTCAAACTCAAGGCCCGCGGGCCAAATGTGGCCCGCCATGTTATTTTATGTGGCCGAGAACGTCTTAAAATGTCTGATTGTCTTAAAATAAATAAATAAAGCGCGTGCATGGACCATAAACTACATTTCCGGCATCCCGTCATTAGATTGCAGTGTATCCACATTCAACAAGGGGAATTGAGAACTGCAAATGATCCCTAAATGTCCAGGAAGAGAAAAGTTGATGCAGATATAAAGGTTTGTTTCAAGAACCGAATGCATGTGTAACATTTTGCATTTGGAGTAGTTACATCCATTTTACATTAAATTTGTTTACATTTAGTTACATTTATGCTGTTCCTGTTACATGTGGCCCTTTGAGGGCAACCATTATGCTGATGTGGGCCCTTTTAGTGGAATTATACATCCACAGTAGGAGTATTCGCTCTTTGGTGTAGGTATTAAGAAAGGCGGTGAGAGGCGGAGATAATGAGATTAACAAAAGTCATCTGAAAGCTAAGATGAGGAAAGACCGGTGTTTTTATTCACTCTAAAAAGGTTTCCTGCGTTCATGTTGCTGATCAATTTATTTTTTAACGATTTTACTTAATTTTATTTTTCAGTATCAAATGGTTCAGTCGGTCAAAAAATGTTTATAGTTTAAATAAAGATTTTTTTTTTCTTTAATCCCCGGCAAATTAATTCACTTTAAATATTTTCTGTCACAGACTAAAAAAAAATGTGAATAAAGTTATTCTTTATTGCAATTTGACCTATAGTTCATTCTTTTTTCTTTTCTTAAATTTTAATGAGGATACAATGTTGTGCAGACAAATGATAATATTTAAAGTTGAGGCGGGGAAGGGGGGGGCGCAAAAGGTTTTCTTCTCCCATTCTATTGTTATTATTATTTAGTTAATTTCATGTCACATTGGGACGGTGAGAAACATCTTCTCGATTCCTCTGCATTTCCAGTACATGCAGAGAAATTAACAAGAGAGCTGACTTGGACTTCAATAAGCTCCGACAAAAGTGGCAACATGGTTGACAATTGGTATTTTTTGGCGGTTTTTAGACGTCTGGGCGCCATCATTTGTCGTCCCCGAAACCTACATCCTGCTTGTTAGCTCCGCGCGGTGAACGATAGCTGGAGGAATCCAGCACATTGTCATCACGTTGCGATGATAATACGGTGGAGAACAACGGGAACTCTCATATTTCAGAGCGAATGACTGGCCGGTAATTCCGTGAAGACAAAACCGCACGGCCCCGATGAATCGGTTATCGATTTAAGAGAAACAGGAACACGCTGAATCACGATTGATAACCGTGCGTGACCTTCACGAGGTCTATTTTCACTCAGACTGAACCGCGCCGCCCTGGATTGGAGTGCCCATCAGGAGAGCGGTGGGTTACTTGAGGTTTTTATGGGGGGGAGGAAGCAAAGAGCGGGGGGGGGGGGCTCTCTTTTACGTGAGGAAAAACTAGCATCTGATAAGAAGCACCGAAAAAAAGCAGCAACGGGTGGCTCTTCTTGGTGACCGATTAGCATCAGGGAGCGCTAGCCGTCTACAGAAGTGCTCTAAACATCAACCAATTTGTTTGTGTTGATAACGACGACGGTTGCTAAGCGCTAATCCCCAGCTCCCCCGCTATACAGCAGAAGTTTAGAACTCACATGCAAAGGAAGCGAATGGGGCGCAATCCAATATGGCGTACGAATGTAAACAAAGCTTTCTTCCAAGTATTGTACCATGTGATGACTTGTTTGCTATGACTAGCTCCGATGCAAAATTTTAATGTCGCAAAGGCAAAATGTCGGAATGATGGAACAAGACTTTTTCAGACAATGGTCATTTAACCCCGAAACGCCATAGTTCAAGGAAATCGTGAACCGAGGACCACCTGTTTTAATGTTAAAGTGACAAATCCCTGGAGGTCTCCACAGTCACCCTGCGAAGAACTTGTTTTGGTCACCGTCGGAGACGCAAGAACAATCAGGGTCCACCGTGGATGAACCCGATCACTGCTTATCCACTAAGGGGTGCAAAAAAGGAGATTTTAGGTTCAAAAGTGGGGGTCATCTTTGGACGATCTGTTTGTAGGACGCCTGGGTGTGATGTCATGGTTTAGCCGTTGGCGGCTAATAGCTAATCCGCTATCGGTCTGCAGCTCCTACAGAGCTGTCGACAGGAGACCTGAGGATTGAGAGGTCACTTTAAGGTCATGATTCTCCACCTTGATTAAAAAAGAAAGACGTTAAAGTCCGAAATAATGTCGGCGGGTCTCATCTATGGAGAGCGTTTCCCTCCAGGGCCTCCATTCGTCCACGCTTCCACGGGAGGAGGCGCGTCGCCACGAACGCCTGTAAACGATTTCCCCCGCAGAGGCAGCGTGACGGCGCAGACATTTCCGCAATTAAGGGAGTCATATGACTGAATCGGGAGGCTCAAGGTTGGGGAGGAGGAGCGGCGGCAGTGACGGTTGACCTTCACGGTTATTCTAGGACCTTGGTGGCTGAACCTGCCTTGGATCTTGGAAAAGAAGAAGATCGATGACTCCAAACTGTCCCTCGGTGTCTGTATTGGTGATTGACAGGTGACCGACCCGGGTTAAACCCCGCCTCTCGCCGCTGTGATGGCCGCCGATCAGACCACGTGCGCAGGAAAAGCGACACAATAACTAAACGAATGAATCGCCGCCGCATTCTCAGCATTAGCGCATCGTTAGCTCGTTAGCTCGTGTATTTACTCCGATCAGAAATACAAATAAAGGTGTATTTTTTGGTGAACGTACCAGAGGGAAACCCACATAGCAGGAGTTTCGCGGAGAGATCGGGCGCCATGCAGGTTCCCGCAGCTCAATTTCACCCATTTTGCTCAAACTCTGCAGACTCTGTGTGCTGGACCCTCAGCCAGTCCTGAAAGGAACATAAAAAACATTAAACTTGAAATGTCCAAGTTCCTAATTGTGAGACCCCTCATCCGTGGGAGTCACGCAGTTCTTGGTAAGGAGAAAGAAAATGAAAGCATTTTACTGTAAAATTATCTCACAGTGGCTGCGCCGGAGTCATATGTCACGCAGCGGGAGCTGTAACAAAACGCTGCAGCACGCAAGGCGGTCATGAGAGAGCTAGAGATAACAAACGCTGCCTGCATTTCACTTTTCTTCACTTCCGAAAAACTGAATTCCACTCATTAGTTTGCATAAGATACCGCCGAAACCATCGGCGCCGAATTTTCAAGAATAAGCGTGGCCCCGCGGCCCCAGGGTTCCCCGAGACCCAGTCCGAGGGTGTGACCTCCTCTGATCCCAGGGCGTCTAAACATCACACTTTTTATAAAAAAAAACTCAAAAGTGTGGGACAGACGTCGACACGGCGGTTAAAGATTGGACACGCGTCCCAAGGCGGCCTGCTGACTTGGATCACAAAATCCAGATTAGAATCGATAAATTAATAAAAAAAAAAAATTAAAAAAAAATCGCTTTTATTTTTATTTTCAGTTACACAGCAATTAGGTTATCCAAAAATCTAACAATTCTGAAATAAAGATTTAATAGCTGTCGACAGCTATGACTAATGTAGGTAGTAGTCATTCATTATGTAAATTGGGAAATTATATTATGAAATAGTGAATCACTGATGCTTTTGGGATTCATGATGAAAGTAACTTAATGGGGGATTTAAATATCTGAAATTGTTAATAAATGTGCTTTAATTTAATATAAAAAAAACTTAGATAAAACATCAATACAAGAAGTAATATTTACTCAGCGTGATGGCTATTTAGAAAATAAGATAATTAACTGAGGACTCGTCTTATGACATCCAGTTAATGCAATCCGCACGGTAATAACAGCGCAATAGCAGATTTCAAGTCAAACAGGAGTCATGAGCCACCGGACGTGCAGCCGGTACTTTGTCTGTGGTGCTTTTAACGCTTTTAATTTTTATTTTAAAAAGAGAACAGACTGTACCGCCTCTCAGATTCTACACATTTAATCAGAAGCGACGATGCTAATCGATGTATTAGCTTCTGTTAGCACCACTAACCCCATCACCACCACCGCCACCCCTTTCCCTACAGGTGAACCCCTGGACGCACAAAGTCACGTGCCACTTCATGCTCTTCTGCAAATCCTGCAAATATAAAGACGCACTTTGACCAACGGGGGCGGGTGACCGGCGCGTATCCTCCGCCCTCCACCCCACGCTCCTCCTCTCGTACACACCCTCCTCCCCGCCCCTTCGTCACGCCGGCGCGTCTTGGAACTACAAATGCGGTCGCGCCGTGAGGAGCTTTCCTGAGAAAAAAAAAAAAAAAACAACAAAAAACCTAAAGTTGTCCAGATGAGCGTTCTCCCGTCTTGGATGCGCAACACCGCTTGAGAGGGGACTACTTTTTCATGACTTAAATGGCGGAAGAACTGCTGCTGCAAAACCATGCAAAGTTCACCGAGGTAAGTTTCCGGACCGGTTCTCGTCAAAAAACCCGTTCTCGTTCCCCGACCTTCGGATTCACGAGGGTGAGTTTGTGAGTCGGGTAGAGGGCTTTAGGATGAAATCCGGATTGAATCTTGACCGCCCTGAACTTTCCCCGGCGGCGTGCATGTGAAGATGGACATCAGACGGCTAATCGGGCTAATTTGGCAGAGACTGGCAAGCATTGTCCCAGATGAGCTATTTTCACGTGTAGCCGTCCGGGTCCCTCCATCGGGCCCATTCATGGCCAAATTGAGTTTCTTTAAGGCGTCCTGTTAAGCTAGGAGGGGGGATGGGGTGCTGTGTGGAACAAGCAGGCCCCTATAAGCGGGCGTCAGGGTGTCCCGGTGGGATCCGGGCCCACGGGGGGGGCCTCCGACCCCTCTGAAGACAACGGCGGACATGTGACCGCCGGAGGGGATTTTTACGACCGGACAGCCAAGAGGTTTCAAATAAAAAGAATGAGAAGGGTAATTACAATCAAATGAGGGAGAAATTAAGATTTGCTTCGAGAAAGCTGATAAAGTGTGTGTGTGTGTGTGTGTGTGTGTGTGTGTGTGCGTGAGATGGGGGGTTTGGATTTTTTTCCTGTGGAAATTCTTTTTCTTGAAATATCAGAATGCATGAAAAATCAGCAGCTTAACATTGCAAGCGGATCCGGATGCAGGAAGCTTCACACAATCAGCCTCTTTGCATTTCAACACACACACTGGACTACAAACACACACACTGGACTACGAACACACAAACTGGGCTACAAACACACACACTAAACAACAAATAAACTCATTGGACTACAAGCACACACACTGGACTACAAATACACTGGACTACAAACAAACTCATTGGACTACAAACAATCACACTGGACTACAAACACATACACTGGACTACAAACACACACGCTAGACAGCAAACACACACACTGATCTACAAATGAACTCATTAGACTACAAACACACTCACTGGACTAAAAACACATACACTGGACTACAAACAAACTCACTGGACTACAAACACACACATCGGACTACAAACACACACGCTAGACAACAAATAAAGTCATTGGACTACAAGCACACACATTGGACTACAAATACACTGGACTACAAACAAACTCATTGGACTACAAACACACACACTGGACTACAAACAAACTCACTGGACTACAAACACACTCACAGGGCTACAAGTCACATAGACCAAATTACGATTACATGGACAAAACTACAGATAAAAGTAATGGACTACAATCATATCAACAACACAACAGTCACTTAGACTGGACTGCAATCATGTAGATTGGACTACAATCCCAAAGATAGGCCTACAATCACATAGATAGGAGTACAGTCGCAAATATTGGTTTACAGTCACATGGATTGGACTACAATTGCATAGATAGGACTAAATAGACTACATTCTCGAGAGTTGGGTTCAAGAAAAACACTTGGCGTCCTTCCTGTTGACGCCTCACTTCCTGTCTGGTCCCCAGCACCTCACCAGGTCCCTGCTGGCGGTGGCGTTCCTGGCCTCATTCGGCAGCTCCATGCTCTACGGCTTCAACCTGGCCGTGGTCAACTCGCCGGCAGAGGTTTGTGTCGACATCCCCGACTCTCCCCGACCCCCGACCCCCGACCCCTGACCCCCGACCAATATTGCGTGAGGACGGCGGGGCGACGGTCCTCCGTGTCGGATCTTTCAGGCGTGGGAAGGTGGAGGATGGGGGAAGACGGTGGTCACTGTCATGTGGGGTCATGTGGGCTTATGCGAACAAAATCTACAAGGTTCCGTCCCATCATGTGCTCCCTTCTGCCTCCGACCATGTTCGATTCGCCGCGGCACGGTGACTAAAGCGCCGGGCGCTCGCCGGTTCCACACAAGCCGAAGCATGTGAGCTCCATCGCCTTCTCCTCCTCTGGAGGGGGTTCTCCATGCTCCACCGTCACCGGCTTCACTGAACACCCCAAAACCCTCTGTAAGTGCCAATGAGGGTGAATGGTTAGATGGCTCTGTGATTGACAGGTGAGCCGTCTGGGTTAAACCCCGCCTCTCGCTCTGATTGTGATTGGCTGAGATGGTCTCTGCATGACAGCCACTCAAACTTAGATTGATCATTTCTCTTTTTGGCTGAACTGGCCCTTTAAGAAGAGAGAGAATGACACACACACACACACACACACACACACATGAAAATATTTCTTTTTCTTGACTATTTTCAAAAGCTAGAAAAGCCTCCTTTTTTTTAATTCATATGACAGCCACTCAAACTTATATTGAACACTTCTATTTTCGGCTGAATTGGCCCTTCAAGAAGAGAAAGACACACACACACACACACACACACACACACAAATGAAAATATTTCTTTTTCTTGACTATTTTCAACAGCTAAAAAAAGCCTTCTTTTTTTTTTATTCTTATTCTGGATTATTTTTAAAGCAACGTCACAGGGAAATTTCAAGTTTTTTAATACATTTATTGACTTGTTTTGTTTTATCTATTTTATCTTATTTGAAATGTGTCTAATCAATTTCCCAACTATTTTCAATTCAGTGAAACCAAGAAGGAGAGAGAAGGGGAGAAAGAATTTCTGATCATGAAAATAAATTAATAGATAATTAAAATAAATTTCAAAAAAGGTCAAAAACCTGCCAACTCTTAGGATCATCTTAGATCATTCCTCTTTTTCAAGAATGGATAAAATGCCTGGACTGTCAATAAAACGACAAAGAAGAGGCGCGGGCGAGGGGGAGCGTGCTTAATCCGACCCGTGTGACAACCCGGGGGAAAATAGAAAAAAACGTACGGGATCACGTGACTTTTTCAAAGACGTGCTGGATCTGAGCGGCGTCCACGTGCCGCCGCGGCCCCGGCACACGACACCATGTATTTCTAGAATTTTTTTTCCTATCCGTCCTGCAGTACATCAAGGACTTCTACAACCAGACGCTGATCGAGAACTACGACTGGACTCCGGACGAGGGCTTCCTCACGGTCCTGTACTCCCTCACCGTGTCCATCTTCGCCATCGGCGGGATGACCGGCGCCCTGCTGGTGGGCAGACTTGTCACCAAATATGGGAGGTTAGTGTGTGCGTGAGCGTGTGTGTGTGTGTGTGTGTGTCGCTGACGGGTGGACCACAAACGTGTCCGTGTGTGTGTGTAAACAGGAAAGGGACCTTGGTGAGAGCCTCGGTGCTGGTGTTCATCGGCGGCGCCCTCATGGGTTTCAGCAGAGCCTGCAGGGAGCCGTCCATGGTCATCATCGGCCGCTTCATCACCGGGATACACTCGGGTAGGAACTTCCTGTCTGCGCAGGAAGTAAGCGCCGGGTCTTTGACGTCTGGGATTCCAACCGTCCGTTGCCTCCCGCTGTCTCGGTCCGCCAGGTATCTCCCTGAGCGTGGTGCCCATGTACCTGGGGGAGATCGCCCCCAAGAGCCTGCGGGGCTTCCTCGGCCTCGTCCCCAGCATCCACATCTGCCTGGGGGTCTTCATCGCCCAGGTCCTGGGGCTCCAGGAGCTGCTGGGAAAGGTGACGATGCAGACGACCGCGCCGCCGGGGGTTCTTCATCATCTCCTCCACTAATAACTGCATGATGATTCACCAAACCCCGGCAGGAGGAGTACTGGCCCCTGCTCCTGGCCCTCGTGGTGTTTCCCACGCTGATTCAGGTGATGCTGTTGCCATGGTTCCCGGAGAGCCCGCGCTACCTGCTGATAGAGAAGGGGAACGTCCACGCCACCATTTCAGGTCCTTCGCGTGAAATCCGTCGAGGCTGCGTCGCTTTTTTTTTCTCCATCTCTGTCTTTTTTTTTTTTTTTTTTTGATTTTTTTTTTTTTTTTTTTTTTCCCCCCCGCAGCTCTGAAATGGTACCGCTCAAAGGGAAACATCCAGGCGGAGGTGGAGGAGATGCAGGAGGAGCAGCGTTCCCTGTCCTCCATCCAGACCCTCACCGTCCGCGGCCTCCTCATGGATCGCTGCGTCCGCTGGCAGGTCATCACAATCGCCGTGGTCAACGTCGGCATGCAGCTGTCTGGCATTGACGCGGTAGGTGGTGAAGGACGCTGGTGTGTATGTGTGTAAACGGTAAACAGCGGGGGGTGGATGTGTGAGTGTGTGTGGAGGGAGGGGGGGGGATCACACTCCTACGTTCCTGTAGTCAATGATGATTGTTGGCACAGAAGCTCTGTCAACAGGAAGTCCGTCTCTGTACTTCCTGTGTCGCTAATGTGCAATAAAACGTTAACTAACGTGACTAGCATTAGTCATTCAAGAAGGCCGGTAAACTTAGAGGGGAAACTTCGCAGGAGGTGTCTGCTTTCATTTGGGTTTCGGGATGCCGGGGTGACGGACGGCTCAACAGTCGGTGTCGACTGACACCAAGTGTATCAGGCTCTCCGGCCGCCGCTCAATCTTCATCCCGCCCCTCCCCGCCGGAGCTCTGGCTCTCCGCCGGCCAGGATTCAATTTATGCGTCCACTTCCGCCGCTCACTCTCCGTGACGGACAGGGTGGTTAGCGTCCGGATTCAGGAAGACTTAAGAAAGGGAGGCTTTGACGGGGCGCCGGCGTCGGACCCCGAATCAGCCTCGGGTTTTCGCGGCCACATCGGAGACTCCATCTTCATCGGGGAGCGCCTGAGGTCAACGTGGAGGGAAAATACAACCCATCTGCTTCTACAGCGTTTCCCTAATCCAGCCTGACATACTGCCTGTTTAAGGGGGAAATATAAAAAAAAAAAAAAAAAAAAAAAAAAAAAAAAGAGTTGCAGCCGGAGCCCCTTGCTTTGCTAAATTTGCTGCGGGTTTCTAACCGGTTTAAAAAGAGCGTGTTTGCATGCTCCAAGGCCGGAATGGTGATGAAACACTACCTGCGCGGCTACTAAATCAACGAGACAGCGCTTAACCGCCGCCGTCGCCGGCCGGCCCAGTGATGGATGCGGCCTCGCTGAAATGTGATTAATGAGAACGCATAAATTAATTTCCCAGAGGGGGGTGGGGGGAGACACACCTGAAAAACGCCACAACAAGCGGCGAGAGCTGCGAGAGGGCGTCTTTGCTGACTTCCTGTCTCTCGTCCAATCCCAGATCTGGTTCTACACAAACGACATATTCAGGAACGCCGGGATCCCGGACCCGCACATTCAGTACACCACGGTCGGGACGGGCGCCATCGAGGTCATCTCCGGGATGATCGGCGTGAGTTGACGCCGATAAACGACGCATTTATTGATTATTGACTGTCAGTTTTACCACGAAGCTTTGATTCCAGATGATCAGTAAATTCCAGGCCATCATAGATTTGGACAAAAGATATGATTAGTATAAATAAACTAATAATCAGAATTGGAATACCCCCAAGGGGAAAATTGTTTTTTTGTTGAAAGCAGCTCCTGCTCACATAGTAAAGTGGAGAAGAATCAAAATAAAACTTTGTCTAAAAATACAGAATAAATCAGCGAGTAATCAAATAAAATTAAAAAATCGGGAAAGATCAGAAGAAATAAATGAAAATAAAAAAAGATGATAAAGACAAAAAAATTAAAGGTAAGTCAAAATAAAAAAAATGAAAATATATGTAATGTATATACACGTATGTTCACAAGCACTTGTATATGATTACATGTGTATAAATCAGGGTAATTGTACAGGAAATGGTCATTGCACATATATAAACTACCTCGGACCATAATGACCAACTTTTTGGAATGTAAAAATTATTTTTCTTATGTTTTTATCACTATAATGACATCCTCTCCTGGGTGACACACTTTAATTAACCGCAAACGTACGGCGGTAAAATGATTTATATTTAATGGTTGATGAGGAGCTCCGCGCGTCCCGAATCCTCCTCCCGCCACGACCCGACGTCAGCAGGTTCTGCCCCCCCGTCCCTCTTCCAGTGCTTTACGATCGAGCGCCTGGGTCGACGACCCCTGATGATTGGCGGCTTCCTCTTCATGGCCGTCTGCTGCGCCGGGATCACCGTGACCGTCCTCTTCCAGGTGGGGGGGCTGACTCATATACGTATTGATTTTTCTTTTTTTTTTTTTTTTTTTTTGCTCCAGAGTTGATTAAAAATATCTCAGCTATAAGTTATGCACTGAAAAGTACAGCGCAGTTTAGTTTGAGCGAGTCATGCCGCTGTACGAGCGTGTAATTACAATGTAATTCTGTTTTTTCGGCGACCCGGTTTTGTGTTTACCCGACCGCAGACCCAGATGCCGTTCATGCGCTACGTCAGCGTGGCCTGCGTGGTGGGGATCATCGCCGGCTTCTGCATCGGCCCAGGTAAAGGCGGAGATGTTTAGGGGAGGGTTTAGGGGGCGCTTACGCCTTTTTACGGCTTCTCCGTGGAATCAGTGGCCGGCCCGTGTGTTAGGAAACACTGCTCCCTCCTGGACAGTCGCACAACAGCACCCCCCCTCCCACACACACACACACACACACACACACACACACACACGTGTACACTCACACTCCTCCCCTGACCGCGAAGAGATATTGTATTTCATTAGTCTTGTAAATTAGGAAATCATAAGTGCCACACTACATCCATTCCCGCAGCCATTTGTGCGCCGGATGCTGCCGAGCGGAGTGAATTAAGAGGCGATAATTTACAAGGTCGGGAACCGGCGCCGAGCCGGCCCGCGAGGATGATGAATTGGAAGGAAGCCGGTTTACAGAATGCCGTTCGTCAAGCGGGCCGGATCCATACGGCGGCCGGACCGGGGGTTTTCTGCCGCTTCATTTAGACTTTTAATGGCTCGTTGTTCATCAGAGAGCCGTGATGAATATGGCCGCCTTCAGATAAAACCCTGAACGCGCAAACAGAAACGCCCTCGTCAACACCCGCACCAGGGGGTGTTGACAAATTACCGCTTAGTTATCGGTTTGACGATCGCAAACATTCCCCCGGTGCCATCCACGCGTAAACGGATAACGAGGACGGCGTTTCGGAGGGGCCCGTTTCCCCTCCGACGCTTTGGCTCCCGATCGCAAAGAGTTACGAGTTCGCCGCCAAAAGAAACACGGTAGAAGCGAAGCGGCGTGCGACCAAACTGGTCACGGGGGCGACGTCGAGAATTTTCAGGAAATAAAAAAAAACAAACAAAAAAAAAACAGGGAGCCAGTGAAGGTGCTATTTGGGTCAAAGGTCAAGCTTGGATGTTATTGATCAGTGTGTGTGTGTGTGTGTGTGTGTCCGGCAGCCGGCGTGCCCTTCCTCATCACGGCGGAGCTTTTCAAGCAGTCGCACCGGCCGGCGGCCTACACCGTGGCCGGCTGCCTCAACTGGATGTCCAACTTCACCATCGGCTTCGTCTTCCCCTTCCTGGAGGTAAGAGCCGCCGCCACCGTGCACGCCGTTACCTCGCCATTATCTCGCCATTACCTCGCCAACTCTACCTTCTCAGCTAGCTTGAAGGCTGACAAAGTTGCACGACAATTGACTTCTATATTTTTATGTATGCATATATACATAATTATATATATATATGTAGCTGAGATCATGTTAGGGTGAAACCAAGTGAATGGTACGTTCCAAACTCCCCACTGTTAGCGTTTTCGTCTGACAAACAACCCCCACCCCCCTTTTTTTCCTCTGTGTTTTTTATGTTGGGGTGGCGGGATGCTGCGATTATCCCCTATTATCCGCCAACTCTGCGCTTCCCGCCATCTCTTCGGCGCTTCTGGGCTCATTGTTTTTTGCTTTACGGGCCCCGGGCTGAGCCGCGCGCCCTCGTCGGAGCAGTTTTTTATTTTTTCCCCGGGAGTCGGGAGGCAGATTTCTTTCAGCCAATAAGCCCTGATAAACCTGCCGGACAGAGGAGGGAAAGAAAAACCGAGGCGTCTCCCAGGCAAAGCCTGTGTGGAGCCTGTGTTTTCGTTTTGTTTTTAGTTTTGATTTCTTTAACTGACCAGCCCCTGAAACGCACACAAATTAGCCGACGGACGCACTAGCCGTTAGCCATCCTCTGGAGACGGAGGATCGGAGATGATCTTAGAGAAGGAGTTCAGGAGGTGCTGAGGTTTGGCCTCTGGGTTGTAGCTTCTGCCGCAACGAGGAAATAAATCTGGGCTCTGACTGAGGCCGAGAATCGCCCATCATCCCCTCTCCTCTGTCTAGTTAGCTCGCCGCGGCGGTGTAGGGGAAGTCGGTGGAGACGGACAGAGAGGCGAGGGGAGGGCGGATAAATAGCAGCTGGACTCCGAGAGGGGTGAAAATATCTCCATGGCAACGCACACGTCCTTCGATTTAATCCGGTTATCGCGCAACAGATTCATCATCGCTCCTATTTATGTCTAAACATGTCGCCCCTCCCCCGTCCAGATCGCGATGGGTCCCTACTGCTACCTGATCTTCTGCGCCATCTGCCTGGCGGTGGCCGTCTACACCATCTTCATCATCCCCGAGACCAAGAACAAAACCTTCATGGAGATCAGTCAGATGTTCGCCGACAGGAACAACATCCCAGAGGAGGAGCTGAGCAACGGCCATCTGAAGATGTCCACCATGAACGGCTACGGGACCCTGGGACGGCGCTCTGAGAAATGAGGCCCGACGAAAAGACAATCACCCGCACGAAAATTCAACCGCATAATTCCCCCCAAAAAACGAGGGAATGAGGTTCCTTCGGGAACTTTATGTTTTTTGTAATTACATTTTCACGAACGTTCGGGTCGGCCTGCGGCCTCCGGGGCGCCACGTGAGAGAGAAGTCACGCGCTCCGGGCGTTTCAAATCAACCATCGGTCGTATTTTAATCCTTTCACCCTCTGCGTCACGGAGGGATTATCCACAGGCGGGCCCTCGGGAGGCTTCCTGTGACCACGCCGTCGCTCGCCTCCAACGTGGTGTGTTCGGTGACACTTTCTTTGTGTGTGTGAGTGTGTGTGTGTGTGTGTGTGTGTGTGTGTGTGTGGGAGTGTGTGTGTGGTGGGGGTGAATTTCATGTCTCTTTTATGAGAGCTGGATACCGTGGCTACTGTAGTAGTCATTTTTATGTCTTGTCTAGATGAAGCCGCATGTGTAAAAGCTTTTATTTATCAGTTTATCACCTTTATCCTCACTGTACAAGACTGGCCGTCCTTTCTTTCTTTCTTTCTTTTTTTTTTTTAAACCACTTTGTACTTTACAAAACCTTGTTGTATAATAAATGTCAAAGTCGGTGACCTTGAGACATATGAAATAAAGTAAAGAATTAAATCACTGAAATCTGATTTGAGCAAATTCCTTGGCAAACTGGGCGGTAATATATTTGTCCCTATATCTTCTTCTTCTCCTTTCGGCTTTCCCTTCAGGGGTCGCCACAGCAAATCATCCCTCTCAATTTAACCCTATTCTCTGTATCCTCCTCTCTCACACCAACTACTTTCGTATCCTCTCTCACAACATCCATATTTCTACCCAGAGTACACAACTTTGAAAATCTTTATCTAATAATGTTTTACAAAAAAAAACCAAACCAAATAAAACAAAGCCAGGCAATTAAAAAACCCCAACCGCAGTGTTTGCTAATACTAATGTTCAAGGCAAGACAAAGTACAAGAAGTGCGAAGGCAAATTACGATCAGGTATTAATATCCCGCGATACACCGACTACGCGGGGCTCTTGAGGTGGAACAATGAATTTTAAAAATGGTTAATAAAGAATTTATTACCGCATAACAGTAATCCATGTAATCTCTGCGGGAGGTGAAAATTTGTAGCGTTTATGGAGCTTAATTCCATGTAAGACGAGCCGTATATTAAACATATTTAGTTAGCCATTAATTCACGGCAGTGTCCCCATTAGGAGAGCGTTGCTAATGTTTATAATATTTCATAGAATATTTATGGTGGTTTGCGGATGATCTAGAGTACGTTTTAAATTAAATGTTAAAAAAAGCGCGAATGACGTCACGGGGCCCAGCCAATTAACCTGTCCCGATTGGCGCGGAGGGATATTCCAGTCCCGCACAGCCCGGAAGTGAACGACACGCCCTATTTTTTTTCTTTTTTAACTTCAATGAATCGTAACGTGTGACTTTTTTCGCGCAATGATACACCAAGGAGCCACTCCCCTGCCTCATCATCATCATTTTCTTCTTCTTTTTCTTCCCCCGCTGGCTTTTAGGCCGGCTGATCCATCTGTCGGGCCCCGCGGAGGAACACACACACACACACCGAGCCAGAATGGATAAATGTTGTCACATCCTTACTAGACCGTCAGAGGAGGAGGGAGGAAGGAAGTGTTTCTAAACACCGCATCAGCTTATTACATCTGGGGAGAAAGGCGGATCATTTTCCAGAGGAGGACGCAGGAGTTGTCGGTTTGAATGACAAATGGGAAGAGAAACAAAAAAAAGGGCTCCTCGTCGAATAAGGGGGGGGGGGGGGGTTAGCCGCGCATGCGCAGTAGGCAGACAAGCGGCTATAAATCACGGAAATAGCATCACGGCCCGGAAGCATTGCGCGGGATAAAACCTTGCGCACAACAAAAGCCGCTTGCGCGCTGCGTAATTAATTGCGACAAATTACCCCCCCCCCCCCCTCCAATTCCCCTCCGCGCCTCATCACGCACCCGGCGTGCGTGCCCTCCCCGTATATATCCGCGTGTGTGTGTGAGTGTGAGTGTGTTTTCTCCTGCGCCTGCGCACAAGAGACAAGGCGAGGCGCGCCTACCTTTCATAAAGGGCTTATTGCGCGTCGCGTGCACGCGCAGGGCGTCCCCCTCGGCGGCGGAAATCTCCGCTTGACGGATGCGCTCCGGCGCCGGGCGCGTCCCCCGGCGGCGGCCCGTCACCGAGGAAGATGATGACATTAACAGGGAGGCGCGGCGATGACAAATGCCCGTTATCAGCGAACGAGGCCGGTGACAAATCGAACGGCGGCGGCCCGGGCGGCCCCGCCGCGGCGTAATAAAAAACAAGATGGATGGCTGCGCGCAGAGACACACACACACACACACACTCAAACTCACACACTCACACACACACACTCCCCTCCCGCGTTAATGCGATTTCCAGCGCTCTCCCTGACTCCCAATTAAGGCTGGGGGAGGAGGGGAGGAAGATGGGAGTGCAGGATGAAGAAGGGGGAGAGGAAAATAGGGGGAGAGGGATGAGGCTGGTGGCTGAGATGAGTGAGAGGTACATCAGCAGAACATGCAGCTTTAATTGTCTGCGGAGCCCATCTGCTTCCCCCGGATCCCCCTATTTTATTTTATTTTTTTTTAACTCACATCTCAATCAGGGCCGCGTCTCCCAGGCACCGGGTTGTTATGTGTCCCGGTGGCCGGGAGAACATCATTAGAGTCTCTCAAACAGCGACAGTAATGAACGCCCCCTCCCTTTCCTTCCCTTACACACACACACACACACACTCCTTCAGATTATAAAAACGGATTGTCGCCTCAACAGGTACAGGAGACATGGAAGGTTTTTTTTTTCTCCGCTCTCTTTTCGGACACGAGAGAGCGCTTGCTCTCAGGTGGATCAGCGCGGGAAACCGAAGTACGCCTTCTCGGGCCGGGGGCCACCGTTTTGTCACCCTGACAGTGTTTTTCATAAAAAGGCCGAAGAGGCTCGGAGGGCGGCGGCGCCCGACGCCATACATCCTCCCGCCATTACATCCGGGCGACAGAGAAATGACGGTGACTTATAGCCGTGGCTCGAAGGAAGGGGATAGAAGGGGTCAGGCTCCGAACCGGAGACACGAACGGGGGGTCGTCGGTCGTGCGGAGGATGTGTGGCTCTGGGCTCCGGTACTTAGAGAGGACCGGCTGTCTGCGCGGTTGACGGTATTAGCTTAGAACAGGACAAGGAGAAGCCCTGCAGAGGGAGGGAAGGAAGGGTCCGAACTCACGCGGTCCGTCTCCGGCAAGGACCCTCGCGCCATTAAGCTGTCACGTGGACAGGAGGCCCCCGAAATATGACCCGGAGTTATTGCTGGGGGCTTCGAGCTGATGATGGAAGAATTACAGTACATGGATCATCGGCGGATCGATAGGTGGACAAAGTCATTATGGGGTGTGGGAGGGCGGGAGGGACAGGGGGGTCGTGGGGGGGGGGGGGTCGATGGCTCCCCGCGGGGCCGCGAGCATGGACACGAGGCTTAGATTTGTCACCATGGCGACAGCCGATGCACGCACGCACGCATGCACGACACAGGTGCGGTCCCACTGCTCTCCAACACCCCACCCCCCCCCCTCCATATGGACCATTCCGATGAGGTCATCTGGATACAGGTGAGCTTAAAAGCGAGCGCGCGCTCATCACTCACTTTGTCCTTCTCTCTCCGCCTTTGCAGCAAACAAGAGGAACAAGAAGAAGAAGAGGAAGAGGAGGAAGGGGAAGCCGCGGGGGGGAGCGGGCTGGCGATGTGTATGTGTGTGTGTGTGTGTGTGTGTAAGGGGGGGGGTGAGCATCGATCCCCGCTCCACGCCGGGAGAAATTAGGCATGAAATTAAAGCTCCCATCAAAGGGCTGTCACCTGATCCGGCGCTATTTACACTCCAGGAGGGGGGCGGGGGGGTTCTGCGTCACACCGGGCAGAGAAAGTAGAGATGGAGGAGGAAGGGGGGCGTTGGGGGGGGGGGGGGGGGGGGTCCGCCACCTCCATCCGCGGCGCCGCTGACCTGCCATTACTTATACTGCCAGGGCCCGAGTGCAAGGTCGGTGCCAGACGGAGCGCCCATCAATCACCGCCGGACGGGGTGGTGGAGGGCGGGGTCGATCACCCCCCCTTCCCCACACACACACACACACACACACACACACACACACACACACAAACACACCGCCGACCTCCGCTGATGAGAGAGTATTTATAGATCAGGGGATGAAGAAGAGGAGGAGGAGGGGTGGGGGACAGAGAGGTCGAGCGATGGAAAGTATACCGCATAAGTAGGATGATGAAGTACAACTGCGGTGTGTGTTGTTTACCTGCTTCACACCTACACACACACACACACACACACACACGCGAATATTTTGCGTGAGGGGCCCATCACACAGAATATTAATCAAAAAAAGGATACATATGTAATTGCGTACTACAATCGCTGCCTGTCGTTATCTAAAACATTAAAATACACAAGTGCATTTTTCTAATCCATAAAAACACAATGTACTACAATAAGTCCCGTACTTTTTAAAAACCTGAAGTATTTCTGCGTGTACTCGAGTACTTCATGGTTGGTGTTGTAATGCAGGGGGCGGCCAGCAGGGGGCGCCCCCCGCAAACACATGCCGCAGAGGGCGCTTCCTGCTACCTGTTGACCGCACACCTGGTCTGATGATGTCACACGCAGCGTGAACCTGCGTGGACCCGATGCAGGGTCCACGGGACGGTGACACCCCGTGACCCCCGGATCCTGTTTCCGATCAGAGCCGATCCGCCTGTGGTACGGTATAAACTCTTTGCCAGATTTGGATTGTTGGAAAACACCCCTTCCATGGCGCGTTTGGGTGAGAGCGCGCCGCTTTGGAAACCAAAAAGCTTTTCAATCTTAATTTTCCTTCATTAAAAAAAGGAGCTATCCAAGCTTCTTCTTGCTCTCCTGACAAAGAACAACAAACCTATAAACAATCACCAAAAAATCAAGGTTAAACTCGGAAATTCAATTGTCAACATCAGCATTGCAGGACAGAAAAGTGTGCAAATAGTAAAAATAGAAAGACTATGCAAATAAAGGATACAGATACAAAGAAACAAGGACTATGTACAATATATACCATGGAATACATGATCTAAAAATAAATGAATAAAATACCTTCTGCAGGGAGCGGTGAATGTAGGGAAGAACAGGTGTACAGTAGTAGATGTGGGCGTAAAAAGAAAATGATAGTAAAAAAAGATGTCCAGGAGAATGTATAATATAATCTAAATAAAAAAAATACATATATAAATATTGAACTAAAGAGAGTGGTAGGTAGAGGTGGAGGTAGCGCAAAAAATATTTTAGTAATGCCTGTAAGCAGCATGTACTGAATTGTCCAGTCAAAAAAAGAAGCATTTACAAATAAATAGTTGAATAACTGAAAAAATCAAATAAAGGAAAATGTGCAAAAAAAAAACCAAGAATACATTACATTACAAAATAAATAAATACACATAAAATGATAATTATTTGAATTGTACCTTTCACAGCGGTAAGAGCTGATGTCTAGTGTTTTCCAACACCCCACACACACACACACACACACACACACACACACACACACACGTGTCGCCAGACGAGACGGGCCTGTGCGCATAACGTGCACGTTGCACATAACTCGTACATACGACATGGTCCTCCAGTGGATACTATTGCTTAGCCCCCTCCCGACATTGAAACACTGACCCTCCCATGTCCCACTTACTAAACTGACTCAGGAAAACATAAAGATTCGAGAGTAGTAGTATTTTGAAGTAATCACAAAAGTAAATAGTACACATTTGCATTACCGCTTGACGCACATCCAAGCACTGGGGAAGGGTTAAAGGTGGGAGGGGTCCTGGGAATTTGAGCATGGTGTGTGTGTGTGTGTGTGTGTGTGTGTGTGTGTGTGTGTTTGGGGGCAGAAACTGGGTCATCAACGTTTTACGTGTTGACGGCGGAGGTGGAACACAGTGGGATCGAACTACGTGCACTGGTCGTTATGATGAAATGCTAAGGTGTGCGCAGACCCTCAGGTGTTCGTATACGTCACGTGACCCGTCGTCTTAAAATTAGAAAGAAAAAGTAAAAGTCGTAACGTTAAGAAAATTGATCTGCGGATGTCATTTCCAGCCGAGGGGACACATGATGACTTTAACCGACGAAAACACCTCCGGGCTTTATCCAAAACTGTGATTCACTTATAATAAAATATATATATATATATATTTAAACTGCAGTTGTACTGTACTTCAGTTTCCTGAGTTCCACTGGACGGGTGGGTGAGAAAAGAAAAAAAAAAAAAAAAAGGAAACGGCTCCGTCAGCAGCCGTGAGGCCCGGGGTTTCACCATGGCGATCCCAAACACGCAAAATACCCATTAGGGTTCAATTAGCTAAGTCGCCACGGTGATATGAAACAAACAAACATCTTCAATCGTCTCTGGATGAAATACAAGTTTTCTGAGCGCCTAAAGTGTTACTACTGAGATTATTCTGCCCCCCCACCCGCTTCTCGGGACACTAAGGTCGGCGCGGCTGATAGGGGGGGTGTCCGATCGATAAGCGCCGCCCTCCCCCCTCCGCTCACTGACAGCTCCTGTCGAGAGTCCGCCGAGAGTCGTATCATATGGACCCGAAACCTCGGGTCGCCCCCCCCCATCCCCGTCCCCCATCACCACCCACCCCCAACACACACACACACACACACTTTGAAGGAGACCTGCCACTAACTGCCACTGTCACATTCCAGTCAGGTGCTTTCAACGCATTGATAAAAGTGCCAAGGAATTTCACTGGGACGCTCCATCCAAACTGTATGGGGGGATGGTGTGTGTGTGTGTGTGTGTGTGTGTGTGTGTGTGTTTGTTCAATGGAAGTGCTGCCGTTTATCATCTCAGATCAAACTGCAGAGAGAGAGAGAGAGAGAGAGAGGGTTTCATCTGGAAAACGATGCGGGGAAGGAGTCCAGCGGGTTTTAAATTATTTGATATTTTTCACCATTTCGTGGAAAAAAGGAGATGAAAAAAAAACAACATCCTGTATCTTAAGTTAAAAATGTCTGTCAATCCTGCAAGAAGAAGAAAAAAAAAGTCTGGTAAAACTTTCCCCGTCTTTCTTCTGATATCCAGAAATGGATCCCGGCCTTACCGGAAACCTTTTCACAATCCCAATCCCTGCTGACAAACTGGTTGTTTATTAAACAAATTTTTTAATTTCTTTTTTTTGGCGGTTTCACTAAATTTCCCTCGCTACCTTCGTAGCACGTCGGCATTGAAATATTTAATTTGATTGCTTTACTCCGTGTGTCTTTCGGCCGGCGGGCGACTTATTCTCATGTCCGCCTCTTATAAAACAATAAATGAATTAAAAAAAAAACACGCGTCCTTGTTGTTAAAAAAAAAAAGGAGACCCCCGTTCTCGGTGAACCACGTGACAGTTGCTGGGCGGCGGGAGGCTCTTTAGTGTGTGTGTGTGTGTGTGTGACACTCTTGTCATAAGGCCGCATTCTTAGGTACTTAACACTTTGACGTCCGTGTCCTTAAACTGTGTGTGTTTGTGTCTCAAGGAGGAAGGGGGGACAGGAGGGGGGGGGGGGGTTAGGGGTAACAAGGAGATAGCATTGCTGATTGACGCCTGAAGAGTCACAAAAAAAAAAAAAAACGCCCCCCCCCCCCTCCAGTCCTGCCTGCTGGAATGCGACAATCTCCCAGCATCCCTGGTTTGCTCGCCGTCTGACGGTGAATAGTTAAAAGCATTCCTGGCGGCGGGGTTGAAGCCGATGGCGGGGGTGGAGGGGCGCTGCAGGAGGGGTTTGTTTACCCCCTCCACCCCCGCCCGGGTGAGGATGAAGAGCGTCCTCACCGCTTTGCAAAATCCACGGCTGAGATACAGACAGGACGGAGGGGGGTTGGTCACTTTCCTCAGCCCCCACTTTCTGTGTTTTAACTGAAGACGGGTGGGGGTTCAAAAGAGGCCCCCGGTGGTCCCTGAGGTCCCCCCACCACCACCACCACCGCCGCCGCCGCCGCCGCCGCCTCCCACGGCTCGAACCCACCCACCGAGCCTGAAAAAGGTGGCGGTGGCGGTCGAGCGGCGGGGGCGCGAAGGTCCGCTCGGGAGCAAGGCAGGTTAAACCGACCGCACGACGGGGGCAAGAAGGGGCCCCCCGCTTACAAGCTCTAATTGGTTCCACAGGTTGCGGGACGCAAAGGAAAGAAGGATGGAAGGGGGGGGGGGGGTTCACCGCAGGGAGAGAGACAGACAGATAAATGTCGGGGAGGAAGGAAGGACGGAGGGGAGAGGAGACGGGAGGGATCGGGCAGAGGATCACAGGACGGGCAGGAGTGGAAAGTTAAGAAGGAGATAGAGAACCCGATCCGATAGATCAGAACCGCAGGAAAGATGGATGATCGGGAGGGGGGGGCCAGAGGGACGGTCCCGTCTCCTGCGCCGAGACGGACGAGAACACCGATGGATGCCGCAAGACGGGAATTACAGGAAGTCTAATGTTATCCACACACACACACACACACACACACACTTGCCCGCAACTAACAAGATTCCCCGTATTTATGACACCGCCGACGGCAAGAGTTTGTTGTATTCACCTGTTACATGTTAGCGGGGCGGAGCTAAGGAGCGACCCAGACACACAGGAGAGGAGATTTTAAAGGAAATAGTGTGTGTGTGTGTGTGTGTGTGTGTGTGTGTGTGTGTGCGCAAGTCTGTGTGTGTCCACTTTGTTTTGGAAAATCCTCACTAATCCCTCTTTCTCTTGAGTTGAGTTGACTCATTCATTTGTTTTATTTATTCTATTTTATTTTGTTTATTACATTTTGGAAAACTGCAGCAAAAGGTTGTTACTTACTGATCTTTGCACTTAATTGTACACACAAAATACAAAAGTCTGCTGCTACTCTTTTATGCGGTCAAAAATGTCTGAATCTGTGTGCAGTTTATAAATTATACCTCATAGCTTCAAATTTACTGTTTAATGTAACTTCACTGCGAATTTGCACTCTCTTATCATTATTGTTATTTTGTTCCTTGGGATTGTAAGAAACATCTTCTCGATTCCTCTGTATGTCCAGTACATGCGGAGAAATCGTTCTCTCGGTTCCCCGTCTTTTTCCCAAAGTTTAACTTTCCATAAACGTGAATGACAGGGTGAATAATTGGTTGTCTCATATGTAACCCTGTGATTGACAGGTGGCTCGTCCAGATTAAGCCCCGCCCCTTGTGCTGCCCAGTGAGAAAAATAAACTCGTAGACAATCCATCGCAGGATCACAACCATCTCCCTCTCATTCGCACGTCACATAGATGTACAATCATTCACTTGTCACAAGGAAATAAACAACAATCGCCTACCAATTTTTTTTTTTTTAGACTGGGGTACATTTTCCGCGGGGTCGGTCCGACTGAGCTTTTTCACCCGACGCAAACGATTTGTCGCCATGAGAAAACGACCTCTGCCCGCCGAGGAGCTCAGAACAAAGGCCGTGACGCCATTTAAAAAAATAAAAAATGCAAAAAAAATCTGGAACTGTTCAGCAGATGAAGGGGTGACTTTTACGAGTCCCAGGAGTATTTATTTCTTTTTATACCCTGATGAGCTTTGCTCAGTATTATTGGTACTTATGGAGCAGAAAATGGTATTCCCAGAAATATCACCGTGGGTGCTGTGACACCGCAGGAAATCTTACAAGTCATTTAATCTAGTTAGGACTCTTTAAAAGATTATTTTTCTTAAAAAGGAGGTTAAAAAAAAAAAAAAGAAAAAGAAACTGCCGGCGGGCGTAAGCGTTCTAACACGTTTCCGAGCGCACATACAAAATACTCCAAATTTCTTGAGAAAATATCGAGGGGAGAAAGTCCTCGGCTCTTTCGATTTTCGGCTCGAGATAATTTCTCGCGTTGACATTTACACCTTTCTTTGCAGCAGACACCTTCGTCATCCTGCGGGGTTTATTCTTTTATGGAGCAGGTCCAATTTTACTTCTCCTTGACATCTGTCTAGACCATAGCAATAACACATATAAATTCCTAAAGTACCTGGCATTCCCATTCCATGTAAAGTGATCTTTCTGTGCGCTTGCAGGGATCGCTTTCACGATTCCTGTCGCACAATCGTGTGGTTGGAGGAGGAGTGGGGGGGGAGGTGACGCTAACGTCTTCGTTGTCAGCCTTGCTCCGCCGTTAAAAAACACGCCTCTTGTAAAGAACAACCCAAAAACAGATTCTTACACATGCGGTCCAACCTAAAAATACCCCACCGCTGTACAGTCCAGAGTATTTTTCACATCGTACTGCATGAGCCGGTTGGACAAGCATTAATACTACAAACAGAAGTATGACGTGAAGTCACGTTACCCTCACAGGCTCAACAAGTGTGATTATTTTTGGACAATGAACTGTGGCGATTTCTTTTTTTTTTTTTTTTTTTGTAAGTTTAAGAAAGACGCAACTGGGAGCAGGGTAGATGTGAGGAAAATAAAAAGAACAATACAAAAAGCATGTATTTCGCCAAGGCGGGCTAGCAGGTCACTAGGCAGAGGTTTCCTAATCGCGGATTTAACGCTTAGCGAGCAGCGAGACATCGGTTTCCTCTTGGTACCTTCGGTGCCAGGGTTTCTACGGTCAGAACATCGGGAGCCGAGACTTATTTGAAACGATTTCGACGGACGTGATGTCTCTCGTCGACAAGCCACATTGGCCGTTGGGCTGAGAGGCGGGGCTTAACCTGGACAAGCCGCCTGTCAATCACATGGTCATGTAAATAGAGACATGCAACCATTCACAGATCATTTAGAGTCTTCACCAACTGACTGATTTAGGGCTGGGGGAGGACAATGGAGAACCCGGTGAGAACTCAAGCAGGAGAACATAGAGAACCCACATAGAGAACCCGGGCTGGAAGCACAGAACACAGAGAGCAAGCTAACACACCTGCATTACTGTTCCACCATCTTTTTGGCGCTCCCGCTACACAATTTGAGATTGGTCGACTCAATTACAGAATCCCAGAATTTCCCTGGGTTATTTCATTACTTTTTGAGGTTGACTGGATATACTGGGAAAAAGAAATGGAGAAAATAGTTCTTCCGCCATGCAGCTCGGGAACCTCCAGACTGCGTTAAAAGTCAGGTGACTCCCATCGGCTTGGAGTCTTGTTTTTCCCGCTCGGCGGACGAAGGGTTAAGTCCCGGGTTCATGAGAGCGGCCCATGAATCCTGCAGTCTCTGCAGGCTCGCCATGGTAAAATAATTAAGCCCGCCTTTGAAGGGGACTAAACAAACACGAGCGCACTCAACACCAGCACCGGGGCCACTCTTCACCCCCCCCACCCCCACCCCACCGACCTCCCCCTGCCTTTAAGCACTCCTGTTTCTCGCCATGTTACCTGCCGTACTTAACCCCCTGGTTACAAGAAAAAAAAAAAAATGGCCGCCCACTCATCCGTATTTCTCATCCCTTCATCTTTTCACATTCTGCCGTCCGTGCGGATCCTCCAGGGGCCGGGGGGAGAGGGAGTAATGACTCACAGGTCATTTTGAGACATCCTCCTAAGTCAGCTTTTGTACAGGGGAGGGGAAAACGGCGCTGCTGGAATACTTAGACGGTTAATCCCGAAGTGTTATGATACTATTACAGGTGTTACGTGGCCTTCGAGCGGAGAGAAGGTGACGGCGGAGTGGATGGAAAAGTGGGAGCTGAGAACGGGAGACGGCGGCAGCGGTGGGAGGTTGGTGATTAATACCCTTAATACCTTTAAGTGCTGCAGCAGAGGCTTCGCGCCGACTGGAAGCACCACCGGCAAATACTGCGGTAGGATTTTGGGAGTGCCGATACAGACGGGGCTTCTTGTTTTGAGCCCCGACTCGCAAGGTTTCGAGGAAATGCGCAAATCGCCCGCGACGCGTCCCAGTCAAACACCGACTTCAAGGTGACCTTTGACCTCAGGAGGTTCAGGCGCGGGTACAGGGGAGAACTTCAGAAAATAAGGTTGACTATTAAAGGGCACAGCATAGAAGTGCAGTAATACCTTGATGTAGAAGTTTAATTCTTCCCTTAACTGACTGTGACTACTTATTATTAATTAGCTCATAGATCAAATTAAATTTTCCCAAAAAAATGAACTGATATGCTGTTCACCTGTTCAAGTCCCCTTATGTGATGTTCAATCAAAAAAATGTACTTTATCAATAGCAAATGATGTATATTAAATAATAATACTTTTTATAAGAGAGACTGTCAAGAAATAAATAATAACTGGTTTTATTGAGCATATTTACCGTGATAATCAGACAAAGATGCCAGCGGCCGCGGAGGGGATTGACAGAGGTTGGGGGAGTTTTTCATTTGGTGTTCTATTGCTTAACCTAACTTACTGACTGCACACTTATTGCTACAAAGTGTCGCTAAATGTAACTTGCACACTTTGTTATACTTTTTAGCAAACTTAATTTATTGATAGAGTGAATGCCGGTCATCTTTTTAAAACGATCAAATCGTCCCCGACCGGCTTTGAATGTTTCTTCCAACACCTCGTCCATTGACGTAAACAATGACTTCTCCATCCGCTTATCTCACGACTACTTTTTGATCTCTTCGTGGATAAGTCAACAAAAGGCACGCCTCGCACGGATTTTACATCATTTACATCATGGACTACCAACTGGCCGGTGGCACGTCCGACTGTTTTTAAATGCAAATTCCCGGACAGCGGCAGTCTGTGTCAAAGGCTCATCGCTGACGTTCTTTGCTCAGATCTCAACTCGTATCATAAAGAAAAATCAATTTTTACAGCTTGTGCACAAAATTTCCTTTGACGACGGTGTCACCATGTGTTCACGCATGCCGCTTGTTAGCTATGAGCTAACAGAGAGATGTAAATTATACAAAAATTGGGACCGTACACTCAGACGCGCACACACTCACGGAGACACATGCAAACAGTGCAACGGTTGGATTGCCATAAGTGCACACTTAAAGCAATCCAAAGCAATCATGAAACGAAGTCGCTGCGCCGGAGCATCCCAGCAGGCCGAGCTCCGTCCAACACAAACACATCAGCCGATACGGCGCTTGCACGGCGCGGCTGGCATGTACCTGGTGGCAACAATAGGATTAAATGGCCAAAAAAATAGAAAAAAAAAAAAGACTATTTGAGTCGCGCCGAGGAAGACTGCGCAGATTCTCACCCATCGCTCATTTTTTTTTATGAAAGCCGCCTCTTGGAGGACTGTGAGGAATTTTAAAAGCAGGACGGTGACCTCACCGCGCCGCGCACCAATGATGATGATGCATGAGGGACATTACGTTTACCTCCAAAAACTCCGACTCCTCTTTCGGATTCTGCAGAAGGTGAGGCTTAAAAACATTTTTTTTTTTCTTAAAAATCGGTTATAGTTTTTCTTTCGTGCCGTGTTATATGGCACGGGAACCGCTGACCAGTCCGAGATTAAAAAAAACAATATAATTCTCAGGCAGTGAGACAAATGGTGAAAAAAACCCAAGGTATATGTTGGAAACAGCAAAAAGTTAATTTGAGTAAAAGCTTTTAAAAGCATTTTTGATTTGAAAAAATATAAAATATGTACAAAATTTAAAATTTAAGTTGAGTAATGTAATATACATAAGATGAGACCACCAATTAATCTTCACGCATGTTTGTACAATGAATTTATCACATTTTCAATGGAGTGTCCAGACTCAACGAGGGAGCGGGCAAACTGCCTTTCACATGATGAACCTGCGGCTAACTGCTAACGTAGCACTCGTCGAGCCTTGAGCTGCATCTTGTAAACCCTCCGGGCAGAAAACCCGAGGTATTTTGATATCTTTTACCAGCTTAATACGTCACGGGTGCACACATTGCAGTCGTCATTCCCGTATTTGTGTACAGTTACACTTTGAAACACATGATAAAACCATTTAGTCGGAACCCCAGATGCTAGGTAGCCTTGGGACAGAGCCTGGGGAAAACCGTTTTGGATAATAAACGTGGGAACAAAAAAAATTGCACGATAAACAATCCCGGGATTGATACTGTTATCGCGCCGCAATATCCTGACTTGAATCTCGTCCGAGCCGACTTTTCCCTCGCTCGGCCCTAATTGTCGTTCAAGCTGTCGGGCCTGCAGGAGGAGTTTAGCGTAACAGAGATGTGAGATTTTTTTTTTTTTTCCATCTTTGACAGAGACGAGTTGCGACCGCGACAGGACCTGAAGGAAATAAGAAATGCGCAGAAAGTTGGCGCGTCGGCCGAACGGCGATTACGGCGGGGAGAAATCCGGAGGTCATAGAGCATGATGACTAAACAAGATAGAGGCGGGGAGGGCGAGGAGGGCGGAGGCAAAGGCGAAGAGGTGGGTATGAAAAGATAAAGAGAGACATCGGGAAGTATGATTCCCAAAGGCCGAGTGAATTTCCCCCTCTTCTTTTCCCTGCGTTTTTCATCGTCCCCTCACTGGCGCAGCTGCCTCGGACCTGAGGGCTCTTCCCTCCAGAGCCCGGGATGAAAGAGGGCCGCCCTAAGCGGCCCCGCAGGTCCGTCTGCTAAAGACATTTGTCCGATCTGTCCGCTGCCCCCGGCGCACGAAATAAAAACGGCAGAGAGCAGAGAGGAGAGGGCACGAAAGAGAGAGGAGGGAGGGCGGTTGGAAACAGATGGGAGTAGAGCCGGGGGGGGGGGGGGGGGACTTGAGTGACAGACGGGCAGGGAAGATGGAGATATGGAGGAGCGAGGTAGCGGAGATATCTACGCTTCAACCCCCCCCTAAACCCCTCCCCGTCATACCAGGAACGATGTCTGCTTTTATTGACTTTGTTAAACCGTTTTCAATGCCGTGTCCTAAGTGTTTACAAGACAGTAAATCACGGGCCGTTTGGGTGCAGGGGGGGGACGGGACGTCCAAGTGGCCTGGACGAGAGGAAGGCCCCGACCGCGCCAACAACAACTGCGCAGCTTGTGACCGCGCTTCCAATAGCGTGCACGCACACACACACACACACACACACCTTCCCAGAGAGGAAGCCGCCGGGGATGCCACAGCGGGGCTGTTTGTCTTCATCGCCTTCGTCCCGGATTCATCCGAACGAGACTGATAAGACTTTTCGGAGTGACACCGTCGCCGCTGCGACGCGCACGCACACCTGACTTTGGCCACCGGGGGGCGATAAAATAGTAATGGAACGATAACTGTGTGTGTGGGTGTGTGTGTGTGTGTGTGTGTGTAGAGGGGGACGCAGCTGCAGATCATCCAGAGGAACAAGACTGCAATTCAATAGCGATTTGAGGCTCTGCATCACACTTGGATGCTTCCCCTACGAGTGGGTGCGGGCCCTCAGCGGGGATCGGCTCCAGATATCTCAGCACCTTGGTCCAGACCAGCTGGTTTCGCCCCACGCGGGCCCGCAGCGCCACCGTCATTACGCTATCGGCTTCTTAAAATAAAGACGGGTGAGAAAAAAGATAGGTGTGTTGTTATTATTCCAGAAGGGAATTGTCAGAGCGATTCCAATTTTCGCCTCACAATCTGAGGTGAAAGAGTTCTGCCTGGATTAAACTAATCCTTCTTTATTTGAAGTGCCAGAAAACTGCAGTCTTTGCTATTTTGCTACTTTATTATCTTTGAAATGCAGCAATACAAACCCAGAATAACAAGCTTCACTGTATTTTCCCGGCTCTTTGTGAAATAAAGCTGACGGAGAGACGAGACGCCCGAACCCCCCGTCCCCCGGGAACGAAGAAATGGAATCTTCCAAATTTTTAGCTTTCCTTTCTTATTGTTACATTTTGTTGTGATTCTAATAAAACTGAGACATTTATATTTTACAAAATATATTTTTCTTGCTTTTACTTACTCCATTATCTATGCAAGGTCATTTCTTGCCTTATAAGTTCAATAAATTTGCGATTTTTTTTTTTTCCTGTCTTACTGAATTTTGAGATCGTTTTTTCATAATTTAAGACAATTCTTTGTCAAACTTCAGGTAATTTCTTGCTCTTCAAAATTCTTACGGACAAACCTGCAAAAAGTATTTTAGATAAATCAATATTTCAATTCATTTTTTAAATTTGATTTTAATCATTTTCCTTTCCAACATTAAAACTGTTTCGCAAGGTTACATATGTGTTCACACACACACATACATATGTATATATACATATGGCATATATTGAGCAAAGCCCAGCCAAGAGCTTCATTTAAAATCCCAAAGCAAAGCCACTGTAAGTCATTATGCAAACACACACACTCACACACGCAGGCTGTGGTGAAAGTGTGTTTCCATCATCACTTCTACACACCGGGGTCACACCGACATGCTCATTTCTCGGGCTTCCCCCGCCTTTGCCACTTTGGGAGAAGCTTGACTTGGTTTTCCAAATTTTTTGCGCCGTAACAATTTTCTCAGGCGCTGGCAACCATGGCACGCACACACACACACACACATGAAACAACCACTCCAAATGACTGAGACGTATACACACACACACACACCCTCCATCCCGAGTGATTACCTCATTTAATGACACGGTCCTTCTTAAGATGTCTTTCCATCAGCGCAAAGTCATTTGTAATATGACAGCAGATTAATAATAATTAAAAAGCAGAAAAATAAAAGCGAACAGCCGTCTCTTCGCAGGCCAGATCGTCTCGCCTCCCGTGATTCCAATCGAGGCGATGTTGTGTTTTCCGGGACGCGTGTCAGGGGGGTGGGGGGCTCTCATGAACATGCCTAATGGGTATTGCACCTGTTGCGCGTTCGGATGAAAACAAAATTCTACCAGTGAAATTCCCTTCCACGGTGGTTTATAGCCTATAACGCGCTACTGGCTTGCTTCTTTAGTAATCGTTTATAGGTCATAAATTCATAAAAAAAATAAAATAAAAAAAAGCTTCTCTTGCTGGATTTACAAATTCTGTCTGGACGAGGAGTCACTGACAAACGGCCCGTTGTGTAAAGTTTGCTTTTGCAGCAAACTATTAATTCTGAGAAAGTGAATGCATCGAGTCCCCAGTAAAGATTTTAAGACTTTGTAAATACCTACTATTCATGGTTTGGTTGAGGGAAAAAAAAAAGCAATTCAAACAATGTTACGTGTTTGACATTTTCCAATCCGGAGCTGAGTAAAGTCAAATGCAAATATAACTTGTTTGTAACATTAGTATGTATTTAAAAGACTTGCAGTAGTTAATATTCCATACAGGGTAGACGTGTTATTGACATAAACCTTTCATGAGATTTCTTTAAAGAAAATGGAACACTTAATAAAGTAATCGAGTCTCACAGTGATGGAATTGGTGATTTTTTTAATTAGCATGTTATGAAGTCTACCTGGTCATTGTACGGTTACCGCCATATTGGATTGCATTCCTTGGATATTAGTACAAAAGCGCTGTCAGGAAAATTTGATGATGGAATAACCATCATGTATTTCTGACTTTATTCACGCCTGGAGGGAAAATGTAAGAGCCAATCAGAGCACGTACTGGAGCGAGAGGCGGGGTTTAACCCGGACGGGTCACCTGTCAATCACAGAAACGTCCACCCGTTCGCTCCCTCATTCACACCGACAGACACAAAATGAGCCGACTGGTTGTTTTTGGACTGCGGGAGGAAGACGGAGAACCCGGGGGGAACCCGGGCAGGAGAACACGGAGAACGACAGCTGGAACCGCATCAGGAGAACCAACGTGCGGAACGATACCCGACGTATTCGCCAAAGGTAGACATCAGGCTGATCAGACGGGGCCGACTGACGTCTGTCAGTGCCCCGGTACGACCCCCTCTCCTCCCCCTCCTTTTTTTTTTCTTCGTCTTTCCGTTCGAACCCTCTCTTCTGCCCGGTCCTCACCGGCTGTTTTTCTCTTCCTCTATGGTGTCTACCTTTCCACTGGCTTGGCCTTATACAAGACTGTGTATTTTTATGTCTCGCATTAGCTGGTGGGGAATAATACCTTTCAGTGAATCGTCGTCTGCTGCCCGGGGGCTTCTCAGACATTCAGTCACTTCTCTTCTAAGAATAACCAACACGCATCTTTGCCAGAAAGTTGCTCTCACGGATTTTCTTATTTTTTTTGCTTCACAGCATCCAATGATGGCTGACTTTGTACCCGCTCGCTGATACCGGGGCTTTGGATTCACTCGCCGGTTCATCCAAATGGGAAAAGCAGCAGCGGGGAAGACGAGGAGGAGGAGAGGGGCAAGAAGAATCCCCCAGACCTGGACCTTTGTCAGCACTTCTCAGACCCGAAAACCCCGAGACCCTTGTGGGATGGAGACGGCCTGTGTGAAATTGATTTTTGGGGTGATGATATAGCACTCTTTTTACGAACTTTCAGATGAGTCAGAAGATTTTCTCCCCAACCTGGCAACCTGGATACAGCGTCACCTAACTCTGCAGAGACAGAGGCCTCTCCCTATTCTTTGGTTTCACCTCGCTCTTCTTCTCGGCCACAACGGAAACACACTCTATATATTCTTTTCTGCTTGTCGGACACGGGGATTTTTTCTTTATATAATTTGTTCGTAAAAAACAGCTAGCGCAGGTTGCAGACGGATGCCCTCTCACCCCAAAAGCTGAGCAGCCGAGACACGTTACGTTCATGGTATTAGCTGACATGCTAATAGGTGTCATTATAAATTATGTGAGCAAAACATAAACGCTTGAATAACAGAGCTGAAATGCCAGTAAGAACTTCCCTACTTTCATTGTGCGCGTTCCCTTCGGAGCCTATCCCAGCTGGCATTGGGCAGAGGGGCGGGGCTTAACCTGGACAGGTCACCTGTCAATCACAAAGACATCCAACCAGTCGCTCTCTGGTTATCGCCAACAGACACTTTAGAGAAGACATTTTTGGACTGTGGGAGGAAGATGTGGAGAGAACCCAGTGAGGAGAACATAGAGAGAAGCCAGGCAGGAGAATCTGGACGGAGCCCAGGCTGGAGAACATAGAGAACCCAGGGGGGAGGAGGGAGTGCTGACCACTGCAACGCTGTGATCCCCGTACATCATATCACACGTGCAACTACCTCTTATTCCACGTTAAACTTTGGGAAACAAGATCATTTTTAAAACTTTTTTTTTTCTTACTGCTATGCTATAAAGTCCATTCTTGGTGTTTGTGTCATGGAAGCATTAAGTTTCCACATCATATTTTAGACTGCTGGACCCAGGACGCTGTCCAAAATATTTGCTTATGCTTGTACTAGTGACGAGTGAATGCAAAAACAGCCTGCTAGTTCAAAAAAAATTACATTTGCATGGGGGCTTTGAGAGCTGAGGCAGATTTCCTTTCTCTTTTTTTCCCTTCCAAATACATTGCAGGTGATCAATTTGTTTAATTTTAATTTACTCTCAGGCTGGAGCGGTAATTCCCATTTCTTCTCCCCGTGACAAAAACAAACAATCCGCTCTCATAGCTAAAATGAGTTTTTCCTCTTCCCCCGGGGGGCGTCGGTACCTCAGTATTGATCATTTGATTAAACGACACCCGTGAGCTGGGGGGGGAGGGGGAGAATATGCTCACAATCATGTTTTTGTTTTTTTTTTCTAAATAAACTCAGACTATTTAATACGTCAGCAGATTTTGGCTGAAGGAAGGTAATCGCACAATAGCAATCAAATTCCTGAAAGACACAAGTTAAAGGTCAAAATATTCAACGCATATCCCGTTGTTTGCTCCCCCAAAACCAAGACAGTTGACGACTGATTGCGTGTTGAAAAAAAAAAAAACTCCACGAGAGCAAACTTCTCTTCGCCTGTTAATGGGCCACCGGGCGATCTTCGTAAAAAAGAAAAAGAAAAGAAACGCGACGTGACCCTGGCGGCGTCCGTCGTCATGCATGTGGGTTTGCAATCCGGCTGCTTCACGAGGGGTCGGCGTGCGGGAGAACAAAGTGCTGAATTGTTCCAGGTGGCGAAATCACTTGTTGCGTCGTCCCGGTGGAACCAATAAGGCGGGTCCATTTTCACCCCCTAAATCCCCTGCACTGGTCGAAATGACTGATTTATGGTCGAGACGAGAGGCGAAACTGGCGTTGTTATTATATTTATACGTTGGATGTAACTGATGAACAGCTGCTCCGTGTGAAAAGGTGCAAAAGTTTCCCATGCTGTTCACACGCCCAGCGGCCTGCTGTGGCTCATTAGGGCCATCGCCGAGCCTCCGGGGCTTGGAATCAGCAAACGTAAGGGGCTGAGATTAAAGTGTATGTGTGTGTGTGTTTGTGTGTGTGTGTCGGAGCTGTGAGGCAAGAATCGCCAAAGGTGACTTGGATGACAGAACTCGTCACTTTTTATGTGTGTGCGAATGCTGGTGCCAATGAAGGCGGGGCCTGGGGAACGAGTGGGATGTGTTGGGAGTCACGTGACTCGTGGCAAGCCGGCGACCCCAGATTCGAGATTCACCCCACTGAACTCAATAAATACTAATAAAAACAAGAAGGAAAAATTCTGCTTTTGAGGTCCCGGTCAATTTACTCCTCAGAGGTTGTGCCACCTTTTGGTTATAATAAATGTTGCGTGCAGGTGTGGTCAGGACTCGAGTCTCACACCGGGACTTGATACGACTATAGCATGTTAAACTCAAGTTCTGGTTATTTGATTTGACAGCAACGAAGCAAAGGTGCCGACGTTCGGCTGTCAGGATTTAAGATTTAATTTTATCTTAAAAGAAAAAGACAATATCAGAGTCCCGACGGTGAGGCGGGATTGCCCGTGTACGAGGGATTGTTATGTGAAAACCATCCGCGCGTCCCGCATTCGCATGGAATACATATTACTTACATATGTCGGATGAAAAAGCACACGGAGGTCGGTCCTGCGGGGGCCGGCGAACAACATCCAACCAGCGGCCGGGGGAACGGCCCCGTGTAACTGTAGAGCCTCTCAAAGCGCGCGCCAGGAAACTTCTCCGTGTGGACGTTATAGAACACCGAGCCGTTTTACATGATACTTTAATATCGCCGGAGATTGATGAGCTTGCAAATATTGAGGGGGAATATTAGAAAATCATTCTGGAAAAATGTGATCTTCAGATCAAATCCATGATTGCTATTATTGTTATTATTATTATTAGTATTATTATTATTATGATTGTCCGATCCTACTTCCGGGTTGCCAAACGCCAGTCAAACTCACTAATGAACGACTCACGTGCCTAAGCGTCTAATCAAGTGTCCGGTTTCACCCCCCCCACCCACGCAGCGGACGCCCCGCCCCGCCCCGCACTTGCCCCCGCAAACATTTGCGCTCCTTTAAAGGGCTGCAGACGCAGCGTGCGCGCCCGGGACCGGCGAGCGACCGCGGAGGCTCGTTGAACCGGGAGTTTTTCCGCCAACCCGCAGACTCACGGCCCGAGTCACGTCACGCGTGGAGAGGAAATTTAGAAGAAAAAAAAAATTCAAGAGCGATTGGCGCTAAACTGACGCGCACCGGATGCCGGTGCGTAAAAGCACCGCGCGTACAACTATAATTTTAACTGAAAAAAAGAGAGAAGAAAAAAAAAAAAGTGACGTGCGATAATTAAACCGAGACGTCTAATCACGCGAGAAGACGTGACACTTGAGATTATTCGATGGATTTGTTCTCCCCGGGATTTTCCAGTTTTCCCCTCCCCGCTCCTGAAATAATCCGAAGTTGTTCTGAGTGGAAGATGGAAGCCCTCACCTGCCCGGGACACTGACGGACTCCCCGGGGCCTCTCTCGGTCGTTGAAACAACGTTTTAAGAAAATTAAAAGAGAAAGAGAAAGAGAGGGAGAGAAAAGGCGGACACTTTGTTTTCCAAGTGCTTCCGGATCCAGTGGGAATATTCATGAATCAATATTTGAGCTATTACAAGATGAGGCTGAGAACATCCAGGTTGGGTTACTTGTAAGTAAATGGGCTCTCGGCCGCAGCAGAAACATGCGCAAATCATTTATTTCATTTTTTCTAATCGTTGCCGAAATAAAAAAAAGGTCCACCTTTTTCTCCTCAGGTTACTCCAGTTCACGGCGCTCTGCTTTTACGCACAGGTAACAGTGACTTTAATTCAGAAAATTAATAATATGACTCAGGATCTATGATCAATTAATTTCTGAAAACGCACCACGCCGCTCGGTCCGTACATCCACACCGGGCTGCAATAACAATAAAAAAAAACATTTTATTATAAGCGCTACGGTCATTGGCAATTATTCAAACATCTTGAAAAGAGGTAAGATCCAGCCGTTGAGAAGAAGAAGAGGAAAAAAAAAGAGAGCGTAATCGTTAAAACATATGTGGACGGAGAACGGCCGCAACGAGGGGGGAGAAAAAGTAAAAGATCACCGGCGGTGGGGGGAAAAATAAGCTGTCAGGGGGAAATGTCATTCTCCGAGGGTCAGTGAAAGCATCTCAGAGACAGCGCAGACAAATCATTTCTGCCGTTAAACCAAAATTGCTCATTAAAGCGGTATAAATAAATAAATAGTCGTTCATAGGGGCCGGAGCTCTTTGCTGTTTCACTTCCCTTTTTTTTTAACCGATGCCACATTTACACACTTTTATCCCCAAATTATTCATTATTATTGTGTCTTAACACCCCCTCCGACATGCCCCGGGCAGAACACGGCGCAGTCGCCGCCTAACTTCAGGCACCATGTCACCGAGCAGAGCCGCCTCTCGGACCGAATGAGCCGCCGGTTGACCCGAACCTACCAGCTCTACAGCCGCACCAGTGGAAAACACGTCCAGGTCCTGGCCAACAAGAGGGTCAACGCCAACGGAGACGACGGGGCAGCTCACGGTAAGACGGGACGGGGGGCCGAGGGAGTCCGCCGTCAACCGATTTACTTCCTTGTTTAAATCGTGGAAAGTATCGCGAGATTATCGTCAGGCCGTTACGTCGAAATAGCTAGCCTCATGTCGGTCAACTTTGCTTACGAGAGGGTTGTAATTACACAGAAAATAAACAAGAAAACCACTAATAGGAAAACATATTCCCAAAAATGAGAGAAGAAAAAAACAGCTTCCCTTTTTTCTTCTTCTTCTTTTGCCAGTCTGTCACGGCCAAACCGCCGACAGCTGAAGGCCGGCACTTCAGGCTAACATGTCATGTCTAGCTAACATGTTAATGCCTTTAAACCTCAGAAAAAAAGAGAGTCTGAGGGAAAAAAAAAGAAATAGGACACATGTCTGCTACTCCGACACGGAAGTATCGGAAAGCACTAGCCATAAATGTGTTTTTTTTGGCCAAGGGGGGGAGAAAAAGTGTTTGAGCCATGGGAAATAGTTGCCGCAACTCCAAACCCCGTCAGCAGCAAGCGTCGCCATCTTTAATGAGCTAATGAGGCTAATTTATTTATTTAGGTTTTTGTTTATCCCAGTGCGCTGGTGGTCTGGAAATGTGTTGACACCTGTTTTGAGGGACTTCAGCGGAAATTTTTCTTACAAAGAGAGGGAAGGGGGGGGAAGAAAAACAACTAAAAAGAAAAAAAACAAACCCCCCCTGTTTTTAACTTTTATAGCAGAACATTTTCTCACACCACAGTTTGGTGTCTGTGGCCATCTTTTCCACCACAGCAGCCGCCATCATCCACCCCTCACTGCCTTCTGGAGACGCATTTTATGAGGAATTTTCATTGCTTTACTCACCGTATGACTCAATTTATAAGGAGCGGTGAAGTCAGCATCTTCCCTTTATACCCCCTCCGCCCCCCGCTCGCGCTCTTTTGTCTTTTAATTTCCCTACCTACACAGGCCGGCTGCCCCGGTAAGTGGGTGTCACTCTTGTAACCGGCCCAGATCTGACCGGGGCTCTGCGTCCCCGACCGCAGGATTCTCTTTTGACTTCATCCGCCGTCTGAACTCCATCACAGCGCACACGGCGTTTAAAGGCAATCCGTGCCGTGTGAGAATCGCTGTCAGTCGAGGCCTGTTTTGTGGGGTTTGCGGGCTTTGTCGAAGGTGGCGGCCGGATTGTAAAAGGATTAAGGAGGGAATTCATATGTCGTGCTTGTGATTCTGCTCAAGTGCTTTCAAAGCGGCCCTTTGGTGGTGCCACAGCCGCCGCCGTGAAGGAAGAATACATTGTCTGACGCGCTGTAACATAATAATCTGCATTTTTTGGGGGGGGGTTTGTGTTTGTCTGTGCAGCTAAACTGGAGGTGGAGACAGACTCTTTTGGGAGTCGTGTCCGTATTAGAGGGGTGAAGACAGGATACTACATATGCATGAACAAGCGGGGGAAACTGATCGGCAAGGTAATCTGGAAACCATAGCTCTGCGGTCGCGAATGACAACAGCAACATCTTTAAGTTTCTTTCAGCTTTAAAAATGTCATTCCATATTTACGGCTTGTGGCTGCAATTTTTTTGTGTGCTACATAGAAAGAACTAATTAGATTTTTTTTGGGGGGGGGGGATGTTTCTGTGGCAGCTGTCTTAAGAGTTTCAAATGGCATTGAGTTGTAGATTCTATTTCCTGGATGTTGTCCAAAATACCTCAGCTTCTCTCTCCTCCCCCCCGACTTTTTATTTTCCCAGCGGAAAGGAAGAGGCAAAGACTGCATCTTCACAGAGATTGTGTTGGAAAACAATTACACGGCGCTCCAGAACGCCAAATACGAGGGCTGGTACATGGCCTTCACGCGCAAGGGCCGTCCAAGGAAGGCCTCCAAGACCAAGCAGCACCAGAGGGAGGCCCACTTCATGAAGCGACTGCCCAGGGGCCACTTGCTGAGCGAGCGGAGGCCATTTGAGGTTCTGCCTCTCCCCGTCCCCCTGCACCCCTCGAGCAAGCGGACTAAACATTCACACCACCAGCGCTCAGACGACCGCTGAGGACCAGAAATGTAATCAAAACCACTGCAGAAGAGCCATCGCGGGAAGGACGCGCTCCCAGCAAGCATTTACTTGTTTCGTTTTGCGCCCTTTTTTTTTTTTTTTTTTTTTAGACTCGTGTAATTTCTTTGTACTGGATTGTATGTAAACATCTAATCTGCTAGATATTTCAAATTCAGACAGAAGACCTTAGGTGAGAAGTCTCTTGTGAAATCAAGGACCCTTCAATTTTTTGAGCTCAACCTAGGGCTGCGCGAGACATCAATATGTCAAAAGCTGTCTTACAGCTGACAGAGTAACTGTGGACTCTAATTCTTGACAGTTTGCTAATTTTGTGAATCTTTGACAAAGAAAGTAGAAGAAAATCAATGAGAAATTATTTAGAAAAAAAAACTTGAAAATTACCAAAAAAAGAAAAAAAAGGTTTTAAGAAATTCCCTTTAATATCAGCTGAAAATGAGCAAAATTCCCCCCCCCCTAAAAATTGGCAACATGACAAAGTGCACATAAAATTAGGATATAGTTGAAATTTCATTCCCCCCAAAACTGTGGTCGAAAATTTGAAATGGAAATGATGGTAAAATTTTTACCAATCAAATATTGCCTCAACTGCGCCTCACTATGGCGGACCCACACTCGTTGGGTTTGTACGGTGTATCTTGAAATGTCAGTTTCAAGGTCCTTGCCAGGTACCGAGTCTCCTGTCGACATTGGCGATCCGCGATCCCTCCCTGTCCGTGTCGCCCAGCCCCTGCTCAACTACGGCGACACGACTGAAGAATTTAGAGATTAGAAATTAGCCAGGCCTGCGGCTAAGGCTGTTCTGACAGAGAAGTACAATGAAGCTAGACATGGCAGCTATCTGTGGATTATCCTGTGGTTAAAGAGTTTCGCTTGACATGTTAACTCGCCTTTAGGAGGCCGTCATGCAAAATTGTTAGCTTTTTTTTTTTTTTTTTTTTTTTTACATATATGAATATATTTTTACTGTAAAAATGTAAATTACATCAAATGATGGAAATATTTATTGTAGAGTGTATATTAAAACCACTAAAGAATCAGGCTCCTTGCGCTTTTCTCCGGCACGGCAGTTTCCGGGACGGAAAGCTAGCATACTTTGTCGGTTGTCACCAAAACTGCTGTTTTTTTTTTTTCCCCTCTTCTTCAAGTTGGAGACCCAGATAACTGAGGGGCAATATCTGTGACAGGCTACTGAATTCAATGTGCTCAGCAAGTGAGACTCGGGCCTGAATGGCTCGGGCTATGCATTAAAAGCGATGAGGTCAGCCCACCATTTTGGCCCGAACAAAGGTTACCACCATGTAGTTGCATTTCTCACGATCGCACACCGTAACCCTCTGATCAAATGGGCCCTTTGTGAAACCTCATATAAAAGGGCATGTTATACAATAGTGGGTTCGAATAATAACACGAGGAGGGGTCAGTTATCAAAAAGAAGCCAGTCACACAGGGAGGGGTAAGGGGACGGAGGGGGGCGCAGAGAAAGCATCGGGGCCTGTCTGGCAAAATGTGGCATCGGCTGAAAGAGCCGGGGTGGGGGGGTGGCTGGGAAGAGGCATTCGGGAGTGAAAGGGAGGCAGAAAAGAAACCCTCTTCCCAGAAGCAGTTGAGCATGACCACCAGAGGCCAAACGACAGGGGAGGAAGAAGAAGACCCCCGAACACAAGGACCCGGCCGTCCAATTTGTTAGCTGGTGTTTGCCGCTCCCGAGATGTGTTTTGACAGCGGGCCCCGGGCCCCGGGACCCCGGAAAAAACAATCCCGAGATCGCCTGACAATTAAGACCTCAGCCTCGAGTGCCTCACGTGTGCGCGTCTCCCCTGCGTGCCGTCCTTTAAGCCGATCCGGGATGTTTGGGAGAAATGTTCCGATGGCTAGCGCCTTCCCTCGGCGGCCGGGGAGAGGAGGTCTGACTACGACCTTGATAACCATTCCAGAGATCCATAATCGGATAAGAAAGCACTTTACGGTTAATGAGTCGACATGCGAAAGATAAAACGAGACTAGCCTCTCGAGATGGACAGATGTTTTGTTTTGCCGGAGATGTTAAACTAGCGTACTACGCTAAAAGATTTAGCCCGCAAACGGCCAGGACAACGGTTCAATCCGTGGCATGTTTCAAGCAGCAGACAGGAAAATAGAAGAAGTCAAAATAAATTCTCCGGAGCGACGCGAGATCTGAGGGTAATTTTTTTTTTTCTATTTCCACGTCAGGAAAAATGGGTCGACTGTCTTCCAGGTTTTCCAGGACACGTGGGAACCCTGGAATAGGCGCGGACCAATCGAGGCCGCTGTGGGAGAATTGGGAATGACACAGCGGAGTGGAGGGGTGGGGGGGGGGGCGCAGACTGGTGTCAAGAAGTTTTTGTTGTGTTTCTGTTGTTTCCATCTGGAAGCGAACAAAGCGTAATGGCGAGAGACCTGTGGTTTTGTCTCTCGATCCCCCCACCCCACCCCACCCTCCAACCCCCCCTTTTTCGGTTTGGAAAAGTAGGGAAAAATGCATGGAATTAGGCGGATGAAAGAATCTCTTCAGACATATTTTCTTTTTTATTTTTTTTTTTCATTTTACTGCATTTATCCACCTCGGAGCAGAAAGTGAAGACGCTACAGATGTGAAACGCCGACACAACATTTGTGGACCGTTCGGGAAGAGGAGGGGTTTTGGGGTGGGGGAGGGGTTCCTTGCGACGGTCCGCGTTCACGTTCAGCTGGTGTCGGCGGAGTTCGAGCGTCGGAGCACCGAGTCGGAGGGCGAACCTCTTGGGATGGGGGGGGGCGGGGGGCAAACAGGCCCGCTCGGCCTCTGATGCTTCAGTAATGGCTTTCAGGGTGGCCCGCTACATGCAAGGAACATGAAGGTATTCACTCAGCACAAATGGGACGTGCTCGTAACGGTGACCCCGGAACCGACGGGGAACAGGGGGGGAAGGGGGGGGGGGTGCCTTTGTGTGTTTTGAGTGTTTTACAAGGACATCAGTGAAAGGAGGGTAGGGTGGGTTATGTGACCCCCATCGGAGGGGGGGGGGGGGCGTTAGCAGCTTTCTGAAGAAAGACAACGTGGAGCAAGAAGTCAAAACAGGTCTGGGGGGGGGGGGGGAGAGTTACATCTCAAAATATCTCCATCACCTGATATCTTTTCTTTTGTCTTTAATCTTGGCATCACAGCGGCCAACAAATGCAAGAATAATGCATGATTATTTCAGGGGGGAAGGCCTTTTCTTTATGATGCATGACACGTTCCTGTGAACAGTTCTGGAATTTTCAAGATGCCCGGGGTGGGGAGGGGGGCTGACTTGAGACATTTAATGCCAGTCAAACACCTTTTTTTTTCTCAAATCTAACGCCTCTCTTAACTTCAAGGATCTGAGGAAACCCAAAAATGCGGGATTTGTTTTGACTCCAAATCTATTTATCAGATGCAAGCGACAGGGTAAGGGGATAAAAACAAAAGAAAACAAAACAACAACATAGAAGTCACTCAGAAGGCACCGGGTTCTTCTCAAAGATGAAAAAAGGGGTTGGAGCGGGAGCTCACATGTGACTGGAATATGAGGTTCTGCTTTAAATGCGACGCGGAATTATTCTCCCGCTCCCACGGCCGGGATTCACTGGGTTCTGCAGTCGCCGTCCCCTCCGGCGGCCCCCTTCAGTCTCTTCAGCTCCTTCAGCAACTCCTGCTCAAGGGTTAAGATCTCTTTGGGTTTCTTGTACTGGACAGGAGGCAGGAAAAATAATCACTTCCACATCCATGTTGTCCGCCCCCACCTACCACCACCCACCCTGACCGCCCCCACCCCTCGCTGTAATATGCCAAAAGAATGCGCTCAATATAACATATATTAAAATACAATTGTGTAAAGTACGGGAAAAAAATTAAAAGTAATTTTTCAGGTTGCAGTATTACATACAAATATATAAATTGACAGATGTGTCATTTTTCATTACCCAGTGATGAGGACAGCTCTTTGGGGATCTCTTTGAACACTTTCTGTTGACAAATTTAAGGAAAAACTGCAAGACCCGCACAGCTGGACACTTCATGCCACCGAAGCACTCGACATCCTGTCATACTCTGAGGCGTGAACTGAAACGCAAAGCGGGTTTTTCTCCCGATCTTGATTTTGGACCCAGAGGACTGGACGGGGGAGTGACTTTTAGGGGACTTGAAGCGGTGGGTATTTCGGTCGGCTCTGGTTTCCGTAGCGACCGCCATCTTAGAGATCGTCATCTCGCAGTGAAGCGGAGGCTGCACAGACTGGGGGACAGAGACGCCCTGCTTCACGTAACCCTAAAAATGATGTCTTTTAGAATTCCAAAGAAATGTCCAGGCAGTTACATAAAAAAGATTAAAACCTTTGCAGCTGCAGACAAAACTATCTGTGTGTGTGTGTGTGTGTGTGTGTGTGTAGGCCACGGTTCTTATGGTGTGGGCTCGTCAGGAAGAACGTAACACTGTTCGGTCCTGCAGTTCCCTCATGGTCTCGTCTCGTCACGCTGTGAGAATGGCTAACGGTACATCTGAGGCTCCTGGTGCTCGGACTCTTAAGACCCTCTCGGGCCCTGAGACCGTCCCTTAAGCCCAGTGACCAGCAGTTCACGGAGGACGGGGCCTCGGCCCCAAATCAGAATACCATTTACAACTCAGAACCAAAAACTCACTTTCGCACACACAGACCCACACACACACACAGCAAAGGAGATCTTTGGCGAAGACTGTTCTTGGAAAGGCGCAGCCTCTCACTGACCAGTGGAAACTCGCATAAGGCCGATGAGCTGGATGCTCCTGTGCACCCGGTCCCTCTGGGTGGGGATTAGCATCCGTCCTGCTTCTGGACCACTTTTTTTTCTCTTCTTTTTAACAAGATTGAGCGAAAAGAAAGCCTTCCCGGCCACGCAGGTCGAAAAGAAGCCAGCGGGAATGCGTACTGCGTTCGCTGCATGATGGCGGTTAACCGTGACAGACCTGATGAGCTCCTTACCGACGGGGGGGATTCCTTTAGTGGTTCAGAAATCTGACACTCAAACGGGTTTCGTTCAACTCATCTAACACTGAGAAATTTTTTCCCGATTGTACAGAGTCCCCGCTCCCATCACCATTTAGCTACTGCGCATGAAGCGCCGAGACAGCGCGAGCGTGGTACAGAACTCCGGAAGGAGTTGAGGAGCTTCACCATCTTGGTCCTATCTCTGAAACCTCCATCACCACTGCTTGAACAACACTGGCTGCTTTCAATGGATTATTTGAAACGGATATCATGTTTGACTGTGACTGAATATAAGCATGAAATAATATAAAACAGGAGTTCATTAATTCATTCTTTCCTTAAATCCCAGCTATCATTACGCATTTAAACTTTAACCAGCCACCTGTCAATCATTGGGTCCTAACATATGAGACATCCAAGCATTCTCTCTCATTCACGCCAGCTGACATGTTGGTCTTCAATGAACCTGTTGAGTGATTTTTTTTTTTGGACAATGAGTGGAAGACCTTGAGAGGGGAGAACCTGAAGAGAACCCAGGGAAGGAGAACATGGAGAACCAACACAGGGAGAACCCAGTTGGCCACCGGGATGGAAACAAGGATGGCCTTGCGGGAGAGACAGTGCCGTGTCACTATGGCGCTCCAATCGTCCCAAGTTTTTGTTTATGCTAAAAGTGGGCAAAATTCAATACTACTGCATCGTCATGATGCCCCCTCCCACCGATACACACATATTTTAATTTATTCTTCACGTCCACTCGTTGTCACTGACTGTCCGGCCATACAGTCCCATCTTAGCTTGCAATCGTCCCCGTCCTGAATTATTCAAACTGCAGAAATGTGGAAAAAAATAAGCTAAATAGTCAGATGAGTCATCTTGCTCAACAAGTGGGCGTACACCCGGAGAACAGCCTAAACGCTTGACCTGTAAAGTTGGGGGGGGGGGGGGGGGGGGATCGGGTGACTCCTCTAAGCCGTGGGGGCTTTTTTTATTTTATTTTTTAACCAGCATTTCTCCACTTGGAGAGAGAAATGTCACAGCAAATCACTACTCTGATGGAGAGGGGGGGGCACAAAGGGTCGCCGAGGAAAATGATGCGAATCACATGCCGCGGGTTTGCAGTCATCAGATCCCGACCCAATAAAACACCTGTGGAAAATGTGAAATGAACTCTCCGCCACCATCGCCAAGATGACGGTACGTATCGAATGGCCTGCATTTGCAGCGACGCATTCATGATTACGACGCTTACGTCCACACCGAGAGAATAATTGACCATAATTTGGTGACTTTACACAAGTGTTGCCTAAAAATCTGAAAAAATTAAAATCATGAGGAAATTAAAAGCCGTTATTTTTTCCTCTACCTGTTAAGATTATCATTTAAATAAACTACGACGTAACCCGGAGACACAAATTCATTTTACTTGTGACGGCCTATTTAATGTATCACTATAAAATACACTCGTCGTCAAAACAACCAAAGTCCGGAAGCTCCTTTGGAGGAATGCTCTTCATCCCCCTGGCAGGGAACCGGACCATTGCAGAACCTGCAGAGCTCTGGGCCATTACATCCAATACATCTCACTCAGAGACTCAAAAATAGTTTTCCTTAAATTTGCCAACTGAAATCTCGAAACCTCTTGTGTCGCTCTGTTTTTACATTTCGAGCGAGAACAGTTATCGGCCATTTTCACTAAGGGAAATGTCGAAATCGACACCGCACAGTGTGGGACTTACGCTGACAATCAAGGTGTTGTTGGCATGGGTGAAGCCAAGGGCGGAGCCGTCCAGCGGCAGCCGGCTGCGATCTAAATCGGGGATAGTGAACTTCTTATAGTACCTGGGGAGGCACGGAGAGGAGTCACTGGTCTGTCCTGCTGCCGCGCAGACAATTGCATTGTAAACACTGCCATCTATAGGGAGAGCGCCAAGCTTACATGCAACAGAGGACATCAGAATGGCTTACAAAAAACTAGTGCATCCTTGAATTGGTGTGGGTGTGTAGCCAGTGTGTGAAACTCGCGTTTACTTTTTATTCGAAGTCTTTATGACAACGCATCTCTCGGACGGCTCCAGCGAAACGGTAAAGACGTCTTTAGGGAAGGGGAGGTTCCGAATCCTCCACTGAAAACTGGTCTTGGTGTCTTTACGCATAAACACGGGCTGTGGGAATAAATCGTCAACAAACTACTGATAAAACGTGCAAAGGAATTACTTTGAAAAAAAAATGGTCTAAAAATGACGAGTATGCAAGAGTGGAGTGGAATAATGCACAGATTTTTGTACATGTTTGCTGTAGACTTTTAGGTATCTAGATTAAACAAAACTCTTTTTGGGAGAGTCCCTATTGACTGAGCAAAGGTAGAGCCTACGTTGGAGCAGTTCTCCTTAATCAGCGTGGCGTCAGTGGAGGTGACCGGATCTGAGAGCGGCTCCCCGACTTCCACCTCCCACTGGCCCTGCGCCCCCAGCGTGCTCTTATGACGCCATTTCCGCACTGAAAAGTACAACGTGTGCCGTGAGACTCGTTCCGACCGCAGTGTTTCCGCACGTGAAGTGTGACCGTCTGCTTACCGATGAGCTCGTCCGTCACCACATCGTACTCTTCGGCCATTTCTCTTCCATCTGTAAAGAGGTAGTGGATCTTCCTCTTCCCTACGGAGGGAATACACAGGAAGTTAGCATACAATTTACAGAGAGAGCAATGACATCATTATGTTGCTCTATGAGGTCTCACCTCCATGTTAAATTTCTCAGTCATCTCTTGCAAATAACTCCTTACGTTTGAGAGAATTACTGTTTCTTTCTCATTGGAAAGTACCTTTGTGTGTTGCTCTTTAACGGTCGTTGTTCAATAGTGTCTAAAGTGCATGTGTGTTTTGGTTTCCTTTCAGTACAAGTTTATTTACAAGTATGGAGGAAAAATGTAGTTTCTTGGTGGTCTTTAACTGCAAAATAACATGAAAATGAAAGCAAAGTATGTGAAAGAAAAAAAAACAAAACACAGAATAAACATTGCGAGTACAGCTGACTGCACTGCTTGCATCAATTGCTGACTATCACCATAACACTGCATGGAACAGCAATGTCTTACACTTATGCACTAAAGATATATATCGTGGTTAATATGTAATTCCATACATCCTATACGTTATGAAATAAAGGTTACTTTATTTTTCACTTTAAAACAACGAGATCTTTAACGATCAAGATAGAACCACACTTCTAAAACAAGTCTTGCTTTCGCTTTAATTTTCCTTGTCTCTAAAACAACGCGACAGAGAGCGAGAGAGAGTGGGCTTAGTCACCTGCTGATGTTAGTTAGCTAGATTCTGACTAGGCTACCGTTAGCCACCAACGGACAGAAGAAAACTTATTAAGGCAAGTATTTCCTGAAGAAGAAAAGAGCAATTGTTTTAAAACATTGAGGGCTTCTCATTGTACTCACCATCGTATAGCAAAGCGGTTTTCTTTGACGATTTTAAATCGTCAATCCAGCTCTGCACGGCCATGTTTCTATTTCACGGTGCGACTTCCGACTACCGGGACTCGAGCCGTAACCACGGCAACTAAAATAAATAGTAAAAAGGAAAAGGGAAAACGAAAAAATCTTATTAATTATTGGATAAAAATAAAACCGTACACCTAAATTCGTACGATTTGATTTGGGATACAAAAATTTAATAAAAAAAAGGAGAAAAAAAAAAAGAAGAACACTATAATGACCCGGAAATGAAACCTGTTCAACCACTGTCCGTCATAAAGGGTCAGTCGCCTCCTTAGAGGCTCAATTAAGGAGCTCGTCGAATGGTTCTTCTTAGAGGTAAGCGCCAGAATATAACGTTTCCGTGACTATTCAGTTTTAATATCTGGGTTTTATTCCCCAAACTGATATTTGTCTAAAAATATGAGTACTAAACGGGGCATGGGAGCTCTCTGATAGATTACGTTACCTTGTCTTTAGCATTAGCATTAGCACAAGAAACAATAACAATCCCGAAAGTAAAGTTAGCTTATGGCAACCGTAAGCTGAATGGTTTTTATATCTGTTTTACATCGTATCATGTATTTTTAATAATCTGCTTGCTTCTTCGAATGAGTGCTGTGACTGATTCCTTTTAAATCCCTGATATTCGCATTTCTTCTATGTCACCGTTCCCCTTTTACAGTGTTTCCTGTTTGATGCTGTGGTTTCTTCTACATCTGTACGGTTACACGATCATTGAAAACGTAAACCTCGATTACATGCAATGAACAGTTAATATTCTCGTGTCTTTTTGGCGTAGTTACTGCAATTTCCTTCGGGATTGATGAAGTTGTTTTTATTCTTATTCTTATTATTCTAGTATTTGAGTCTTTTAAGGTAGATATATCACCAATAAATAGGAGGCTTGTACAGATCTGCACCCCCGTGAATTTATTCAATCTTATTATGAGATACCCTAAATCATATGCACATGGTTATTGTCATCTCTGTGAGTAAAAGGGATTTGTCCCAGGGCTTTTCAACATTTTCATGACTGAACATTAAATAAAGGATATCTTCTAAGGGGAAAGAGACTGACAGGAATGAATTGTCATTGGCGACAGTCTCACTCACGCGCTCTCTGCAAAATCTAGTTGAAATTGATCACATGGTGTTGCACAATTCTGTCCACAGACAAATAAACAGTGACATTCATGAAATCACAACCTTCTTGCTTGAAAGAAGTAATTACATAGTAATAAAATTCTGTTTTGTTAAGCAATAAAATTATAGTGTTTATTCTGTCTGTATTTGAATGTTAAAAACGTAAGTCCATGTTGCTGATAACTTTCATTCTTTTCAATCTACAAAAAATTGCATGTTTTATATGTAGATTCAGTAAATCATTTCTGGCGTGGTTCTGTTTTTTCTATTGCTATTTGATTTATACGCAAATATGCCTTCTCACCCTCATTACAACCAAGGCTACCCCCTCTAGCACTGAGCGATGGAGCCCGGTCATGGGATCGTGAAGGCTTTCCCTAAAGTTAAAAGGGCCAGAGTTCTTCAAGGCAAAGATGCGCCTCCTTCAAAGAAGAAGCCTGAAGAATACAAGGTCACAGGTTTGTAGTTGATCTAAAATTGTAGTTGATCTAAATATTCTTATTCTTAGATGGTTTCTCAGGTCATGTTGATATATAGCGAGATATGTTTAATATCCTATCAAGATTTTTTTCTCCACATGACCTAGCATGAAAGTGAAAGATAGGAGAAAAAGTGACTTAATAGCAGAGGGCAGATCATGTAGTATTTTTGTTCATCGTGTCTCCCTCAGGAAACATGTTCGACGGTGTCACTGTCTACCTCCTGGCCGCTGGCATAGGAAACACCAGGTGCCAGATCTTCCAAAGACAAATCCAGCAGAACGGGGGACGGCTTGAGAGTTCGCTGTGCCCCAGTGTAACTCATGTTGTTGTGGATGAGGGCATGGAGATTGTCAGGGCCCTGCGCCTGCTGAGGCTGGACCACATGCCCCCTGGGGTCCAGCTGGTAAAGTGCAGTTGGTTGAGCTCCTGCATCAGTGAGAAGAGACAGCTGGACGTGGCCAGTTTCAGCCTTCTTTCCCACCAGAGGTCAATAACACTGCCTCCATCTACATATTTTGTTTAAAATGTATATGTGTATTTTATCAAATATATACTAGAAAAATGAATCGCTATGTTTAAATGGATTCATCAGGAAATTCAATACACCGCTTAAGACTTTGACCTATTCACTTAGGGACTCCGACAAACCACTTAAAAATGTTGAAGAAGACGTGCAAGATGTCCAAGTTGCCGCAGAATCGCTTGTGGAGCCGGACTATAGTGAAACCAATGGGAAGGAGACCACAGACACAGTAGGTTGCCAGAGCACGTGTTGAAAACACAATATTAGAAGTAGCGTTTGATTTCAGCCGTCAGGCGTTCTCCCTTTGAGGGAGCTGCTCGGCAGTGGTCTGGGAAGTAAAAGCCCGAGCGGAGAATAATACTGTAAGGCAGAAGTGGTGTTTGGACTTTAGGTTAGAGGTTAGAATATAACCCATGCAAAAAAACACAGTGGAACAGTGAAAATGTGTAATGTTTAGTTTCAGAGTTTCATGTGTTTTGTCAATTTATAGATACAGGTTAATGTTAATCAAACTTGTCTGTGTGTGAGGCTCACTGTCTGGTAAGAAATGGGAAATATTCCAACATAGAAATGAATAACCATGCTGCTCTTCAAGGGGACCTGAGAAGCATGTCAGATTTGGGTTAACATTGCATACATAATAAAAATTTGAGGGGTTCGACTACACCTGGTGTGGACCCAGTGTTTTTTTTGAATTAGTATGCCTTTCTAGCAGCATCCACCTGGGGGTTCGGTGGGCGTTGAGCTAATATGGTGTTCTACTGCCTTTTCAGGAAGTCCCAGACAGCAACGAGGAAACGCAAGACGCTGGTGTCTCAAAGAGTCACCTAGAAGCTCTCATCACTGGCCAGCAGCCCAAGGGGGAAACACCTGGCTCCAGCCCAGGCACCCTTGATCAGAAGGCGGTCTCGGGAAAGTGGGTCTGCGCCCAGTCATCCCAGTCCAAAAGCAACAACTACAACAAGCACATCACGGACAAGCTGGAAGTGCTGGCCAAGGCCTACACACACCAGGGCGACAGGTGGAGGGCACTGAGCTACTCCAAGGCCGTTAATGCACTGAAGAGCTACCACAAGCCTGTGACCTCATATCAGGTGAAATGATGCTGACGGTGTTACGTGTTCATATACATACAAAACAGGGCTATTCTCCCTTAACTAGTTTGGAGTGTACCTTTTGTTTCAGTTATAGTTAGCATTGTCTATTTCGGGTATTTTTTTTTTACATTTTATTATTTTCATGTTATTTCCAGGTGTCGATTAAAAAGTGGTTTCTTGCGGATCTTTGTTCGATTTGTCGCATTTCCTTCTTATTACTAAGTACAACAAACCAAATTAGCTCTAAAGCCTCAATGACAAAAAAATACCTAATTGAATTGTACAAATAAAACTATTGGATAATGGGCTATTTTTAACAACATAATAATTCTTTTTTAATTTTGAAGAATCATCTCACAATCTTTTGTTCATATCATGTAACATCCCCACTCTTGGAAATCATGGAATATATCAGGATATTGTTTTTATAACCTTACAAACCTATTTTCTTTTCATTTTGATTTACCGGTCCCAGGAGGCTTGTCAAATACCAGGGATTGGCAATCGGATGGCCGACAAAATCGACGAAATCATGGAGAGTGGCCACCTGCGGAAGCTGGATCACATCGGGGAAGCCGTGCCGGTGCTGGAGCTTTTCACCAACATCTGGGGTGCGGGAGCGAAGACGGCCCAGCTTTGGTACCAACAGGTGAGGCCCCGCACTGTCAGAGAAAACACCTTAACATAAGACGATTTTTTTTTTTCTTTTTTTCAAGGACAGTGATACATGTTGAGTACAGTGTGTGTATCCCAATGAACCACTGTTTGGAAGGTGATGGATATGTGATCACTCTAATGTATTGTTATTTTCTTTTGTTTTTCTATCGAAGCCTTTGTTTTTTGCTTTTCTTTCTAAGGAGCAATGCCACATTTAAAGCCGCTGAAAATATCCTAAGTGACGATCTCAAAATAAAAATAAAAAGATCTTAGTTATGAAGGCACAAGATGACTGAGAAAGTATCCAAAAGTTACCAATAAAACATTGTGAAATTTCTCATCATTGAAATGAAGCACATAGAAGGCGACATCAGAGATATAAACAAATAAACTTATATACTAAACTTCGAATTGTTTTTTTCAGTTAAATCATTTATTCTGTGTATATGACATGTAATTGTTAAATATATTAATATGAATTTAATTAATTTTGAGGAACTTTTTGTTGTTTTCTTGCATATGAAATTTGCCCGTCAGGGATTTCGCACCTTGGAGGACCTCCAGCTGAAGGCCAACCTGAGCAGTACTCAAAAGATAGGGCTGAAGCACTACGACGACTTCCTGGACCGAATGCCCAGGGAAGAAGCAGCTGCCATTGAGAAAGTGGTAAACTGTGCTTTTTTTTTTTTCTTTTTTTTTTTTCTTCTTTTTTCTTTCCCAACATGTAATGTGGCGACGATCCAGATGTGTTTCATCGAGCTCAGGTGACCCGCAGAACAAGATTCCCCACTCGGCACTTGGATACTTGTGCTTTGGAAGCAGGAAAGCGTTAGTCATTGTGCCCCGACTGCTTGATGGGGAAACCAGGCTGCGTTCTCGAAAAAGTGGAGCGTCCCACAGTAGGGGGTGGGGGAGGGTTGGAGGAAAAAAGCAATTCCCCAAATTTGCTACCTTCCATGTTAGCCAGATACCTGTTCACACCAGGGCACCTGGCGTTACGCTAGTCGTTTTCGCCTAGTATTCCTTGGATGTTCTTTTCTCTCTTGCTCAGCTGCCAAGGAGAGCGTGCATGTGAGGTAGATGAAATCAAGCATGCGCACCCCCTGCTCCTCGCCCACCCCACACCTACATGGTTGTCAGTGTGATTTGTGATGCATCAGTAATCCAACCACAGGGTTTGGCTCGGTGGTTAGACGGCCTCTTGTTTGCCGTCAGGTAAACGTGCCAAAGCAACCAAACAAAGTGTTGTTTAATCGTTGATATTTACTTGAAAGGGGAATGTAATGCCAGAGTGTCCCAGTGTAGCCGTTTTGGATTCCGGCGCTGATGTTTATTAGCTTGTTTTGAGGTTGCGCTGCTAAATAAGTAGAACTTTTTTTAGCATCAACCTAATTTTTACGTTCTATTAAAATGTTACAGCTGTCTTAAGTTTAAATAGGCATTTAGCGCTGATAAGCTGACATGATTCCATCGGATAATCTGTTGTGATTCCAGTGTTAAAGGACGTATTTCTGAATTTTAATCCAAACACACACATAAGTATATATGTATATATATGGTGACATTCTGCTTTGGCACTTTTTATCATTTCAATATATTCCGACTTGCATGCATAATGCAAAAAGAATATCAGCTGGTTTGTCAATATTGGAATTTTTTTACCCTCCAAACAAATCTGTGATTGTATTTCTGAGAAGCCAAACTCAGACCTGCACAAGTGATCCGTCCTGCGGTGCAGCCCCTGGCTGAAAGCTGAAGATGTTGTTTTTTGGGGGTGCCTGCAGGTGAGAGATGCTGCCCTGGCCGTAGACACAGGTCTGGTCGCGATGGCGTGTGGGTCCTACCGCCGCGGGAAGACCACGTGTGGAGACGTCGACGTCCTCATCACTCACCCCGATGGAAAGTCCCACAAGGGCGTGTTCAGCAAAGTGTTGCAGACCCTCCATGACAGCGGTAAGATTGCACCGCTGGAAAATCAAAAGCATTTTAATACACATCTTCTTTATGTGAAATTTTCTTCTTTTTTTTTTTTTTTCTTCAGGTTTTCTGACGGATGACCTGGTGAGTCACAACGAGAACGGCGAGCAGAAGAAATACATGGGTGTGTGCCGTTTGGCCGGGCCGGGCCACCGTCACCGCAGGCTTGACATCATCGTGGTGCCCCACTGTGAGTTCGCCTGCGCCCTCATGTACTTTACCGGGTCGGCGCACTTCAACCGCTCCATGCGAGCCCTGGCCAAGACGAAAAACATGAGCCTATCGGAGCATTCGCTCAACCAGAACGTGGTGCGTAAAGGCAGCGTCAAGATGTTCACCGGGACTTCCCTCCCCACACCCAAGGAGGAGGATGTATTCAGTCTTTTGGGCATACCATACAGGAAGCCTGAAGAAAGGGACTGGTGACAACACCGCACTACAATCCTGCCTCATGTCCATTTGCGCAAAGTATCCCCCCCGACAGAGATGGGCTTTTCTTTTTGCTATTGACAGTTGCATGTTTGAGCTACACCGGGTTATTTGAAATGTTTTAAGTTGTCCGTAGGTGTGGAATTTCAGGCATTTTAACATATAAATGTTTTTTTTTTTTGTTCTCCACACACCATGCCAGACACATACATTATAATATATTTACTTCTTTTTATATGTATTGAAGGGATTTTTAAGAATTCTTTACTTTATTACACATTACTCTCACTTGAACTTCACCAGTAATGAATAATCTGTTTCTGACATTTCTGTCTCTAACTTTATGGAATAATTTACAAATCACTATGTAATGGAATTGAATTATTTTTTTTAAATAATTGTGGAAAAGGAGTTTTAGTAAATACCATCCAGAGTACGATTGCAGATTTGATCGGTAAGAGTGTCCATTCATCTTCTCATCATGAACTCAAATCCCTTTACAGCTTTACAGACTTTTCTAATGTCCTTACATTACCTTGTTTTTTTTCTGCTTGCCAGACCAGCACATGATTCACATTTTAAATATTTGTAATCTCTTGTACAGATCGATCTTATATTCCCTGCCTGAAAAATGTGCAATCCTGCAAGTCAAAACTTGATGGTCATTTTGGACATCTATATTTTTGACGAATGTATTTATGATCAATTATTTTTTAAAGAAGAAAGAAATGTTTGTCTTCATATACTCTGTGCTTCTTATGCTTTGGACTGACTTAAAAATATCATTTCATCTGTATCCCTGTAGATCATAACTATTTGACTAGAATATGCCTCTAATCATCCCACAATTAGGACATTGCAGTAAAGGTAGTCTAGAAACAATTATCATAAGTTAAAGCAGTGGCTTGCAAAAGTGTTGGAAAAAACTATAAACACTATAAATAGTATAACACTTAAAACACAAAAAAGCAGGAAATCAAATACATATTGGTTTTAGTCAGTGGAAGAGACAGGAAGAATAAAACCCACAGTGATAGAACTAGTAAAATGTGATGGAAAAAGATCACCTTGAGATTAGAATTGAAAATGCGATTGAAGTGAATATGATATGTATCATACTATATTTTAGAAACAGGTAAACGATCTAAGATTGAAAAGAAATATTGATTGTCTTTACCGTGTAAATACTACAACATCGAGGTGGATCACAAACACATACACATAATATTTTTAGATTGCAGGGATTACTTGGAGAAAGGCTTAAGTAGACACTTTCAATGTGTATGTCATTTGGTTAAAGGGCTTTTTAAATACTAGTGTGGCCATTGCTTTCTATGTCTATGGAAGCATATAATGATTATAATTCAACATCAAATGCATTGGCAGAAAGGCTTTTCATTGTCAGTATGTCTCAGCATATTTTGACTCATAACTAAAACGAGTAATAAGTAATCCAAATTGCATTTTAATTTTCTTCTTACAGACTGCTCATTCCGTGACTTAATCCAAATGGAAAAGCAAACCATAACCCAGAAAATCGTTATCAAATCTCCATGAGAAATGTCAAATTTGTAAATTAAACATGCATTAGCAGAAATGCTTTTTCATTGTCAGAATGTTGTAGCATATTTTGACCCAAAATTAAAATGAGTAATAACTAATCCAACCCGCATTTTCTTTGTCTTCCTGACTGCTCATTCCGTGACTCAATCCAAACGGAAAGGCAAAAGATGTTTAAGATTTCAATTTCGAGCAAACTCTCCCTCTGCGACGCAAACATTGCGCGGCTCACTTGTTGATATTCATGAGCTCGTCCCGGCACGAGCCGGAAAGGCGGTGATAATGTAATCTGATTGGTCGACAGTGAGGGTCGAGGCGGCCCAGGAGCCAGATGACGTCACGCATAATCAGCTTTGCCCCGCCCAGCGGAAAAGACGCACCGATCGACGATTGGTCGGCCGGCCGGCCGCCGCCGCGGGCTAGCCAATCGCGCGTCAGTGCGCAAAAAGCGAGGGGCCCGCCGCGCGCGGCGGAACGGCCCTTCACGTTGCGCACATGGATCGGGTCGAGGTGAACACGCCACACCCAGCGGAGCCGCGGCGGAGGAACATCTTGTGTAACAGCTGTAAACCAGCCGCCGCCGACAGCTACAGCGACCGCCACCGCCGTGCCTCCCCCCCGGCTTGCTCCCAATGCAGAGGAGGCGGCGCGTCCAACGGGCGCTCGGCGCGTCGCGGGCCGAGAAATAGCTGCTGATATTCGGACGCGGCGTCTGCGAGGGGTGGGGGGGGAGGCGGCGGGAGACAACAACGACAACAACAACAACAAAAAAAGAGAAAGAAAAACAGAGCTTGCGTGCGTCATGTTTTTGTGCCGTAGCTGGGGCAACTTTCCGGAGGAATGAGAGACGTGTATTGGGCGCTGAAAATGGGACTGTTTTTGCACAATGTTGGCTCTGTCACCCCCACCGAGTCCGCCGCAGACAGGGTAAGACTGAGCGGTCGCACACAAGCCCGTGTTTGTATTTTTATTCCTTTTATTTTCCATGTTTTGCTAGCACTGTTAGCTAGCTAGTAACTTGAGTAGTTAGCCAAGCGTTCGTGCGAGCTTTGTTTCATTCCAAGCTAGCAGCTGTCTTGTCAATGGGGGGGTTGAATGGGAGGGGGGGGCGTTAACACACTTGCTAGCGCTGCTAGCCGCTGTTGCTAGCAGCGCCTAGCATCGCTGGGCCCCAGCCGATGTCCCTGTGTTTATGGTTGGCGCTTGACATTCTAGCCAAGAGGGAGAGCATAAACAACAGAAGCGGGGGAAAGAGACAGAGAGAGACAGAGAAAGCCGTTTTTCAAGTGTGAATGTTTGAATGGAATTGTAATGTTTGCCGGTGAAACTCAGTGCAGCTCGGACGTGAGGCATTGTTATGACTGAGGTCACAGCCATTGGACAGGTGTAATTAAGGTTTAAGGAAGAAAAACACTGCGTTTACACAACTTCTTAAGTATCTAAAACTTCCTATTTTTATGGTTGACACATTGTGGAGAACCTTGTGTTTTTTCCGATAGCTCTCAAGTCTGTTAAATTCAGGTTGCTGTTCTGAGAAAAGTGAGTATCTGCTTTAAAATATGCACTTTTTTTATACAAGATGATGGTAAAGTTGGTGAGAGCCAACAGTGGATTTAGTGTAAGGCAAAGTTTCAGCTTAGCACAGCATCGCTGTACCCGTTGCCGTTGGCAGTCATTGTATTCACTTGGGGAAAGTACAGATAAAATGTGAGCCATTCTTAAAAAAAAATGAAATCTTTGTCTGACGAGGTGCGTTAGAAGCTGCTGAGGTTTAAAGTTCCCCTCATGTCCAAGAATGTCCCAAGATACCAAGGGTCAAAGGTCGGCCGTGTTCAGTAATTCCTGTTGCTGTTGTTTCACAAGTCATTATTTTATTGTACAATCAGTCCCATGTGTGTACAAACTACGGGAGATAATAGGTGCATCACATGGCTCATGCACTTTATCTGCTGTTACTCGCTCAGGCTGCCGCTCACACTTCAAATAACACAGTCAGCCATATTTTATCAGTGTCACAGCGCCGTCATAGCCACGGAGACGATGTCTCTATTGTACTGCATTGAGTGTACTGCACTGACCACACTGTGCCCCATAGAATGGCACAGTATGGAGGATGTTTTGACAGAGACAAATACAGCGTGATTAAGCTATAGCTGTCAGCTCACTTGACGCCAGTGACACACAGCATGAACTGTCCACCCCAGCATTATGGTAAATATTAGGATTAGAACCCCCTTTTGAATGCCAAAGTAGAGGAATTGAGGCTAAGTGCTAATGGCTAATCTGCAGATAATATTTACTCGTGGTAATCTTTTCATGTCAAATGCTGTGATAGACAATAACGAACACTGCCAACATGCATGGACTGTCATTGACAAGGCTCTGCTATTTTCATTTTTGTCTCCTTTTACTTTTTGTTCGGTAATTAATCTTCCAAAATGGTCCCATTTGAAAATAATAAATAGTGAAAATTACTTTCAAAAAATATAAGCTCTACATTCTCAGCAAATTCTTAAAAAAGCAGAAAAAACTATGTGTTGCCATGAATCAAGGTTGTGACTTGCAGAATAGTCTCAGATAGGGCTTTTTTCATCACCCCGTTTCTATGAACTTGTTTCTGCAATTTTTGAAATCTACCTATCTTTGAATGTTTTTTTCTCTCACATGCCAGCATAGCTAAGAGATGGTCAGTGTAAAAACAAAATAATGAAGTTTTTACTTTGTTTACACAGCAGTTTATGTCAGCAGTGAGAAACCGGAGACTACCAAAACGTTCCCCTCGCACAAAATGTTGACGGAGAGCATATAAAGCTGAGTTATCGCCTTCACTCATGTTACAGCTAGAGACGAATAATAGCCAGGCATCAGGCCAAGGACTCATGTCACACTCCACCACACTCACACACACACACACACACACACACACACACTTAGAGCACCAGAATTGTGTTTAGTTTCATTAAGAGAGTCTGAAGAACCACTGCACTGCCTTTACAAAGCCCCGGTGTCACGGCCTCTGGTCTGCCAAAGATGTTTTCTCCCTCTCGTCTTTATCGAGGTAAGCTGACAGGGGATCCGTACCAACCCTGCGCAAGGTCAAGGTCAGATCTTCCTTTTTCTGAAGCAGGGAGCGTAGAAACCTCGACCTCTGGCTAAATGCTGGGATAGAAAAGCTTGTAACCCGAGTGGATCTCATTGTCGCCTTTCGCCGTCAATATTATGAGCCTGGTTTTTGGATGGAACTTCACGGCGTCGAAGCTCGGCTTGAACGGAGGCCGTGGTGTTTTGTTCCATGTAGCCTCCACGTCCGTGAAAGGGCACCTTTCTCCTGCTCTGGACAGGATAATAAATAAGGGGTCAGCAAGGTCTCAACCGTGCATCGGCTAACTTGCCAAAGGCTCCGGCTAAGTGGATCAACTCCGACCATGTAGTCAAGAATGAAGTAATAACCGTCGCCACTTATCTCCAGGAGCAGTATTTCGATAGTCACGGGGGGTTGGGGTGGGGGGATTCTGAGCCGTATCGACTCTTCTTTTCAACAGCTTCTAATTTTTTTCCTTAAAAGTTGATTAGTTTGAAACATGGCAACCTGTTTTTTTCTAGAACAGAAACCAAATCCGCTTTTAATATAGTGGTATAGCATGTTAGGCAATGATTGATGTCCAATGTTGGCTGAATATGAGACCGATGAATCCAGTTTGTCTAGATTCTTTCCTCAGATGACATTTTAGTCTTAGCAATTAATGTAAAAATAAAAAAAACAAACTCAGAAATGCTCCCAGGTGACCTTTGACCCATCACATTGATCCATCAATCTCCGCCTGTGAAATAGTAACCTAGCAAGAGAGTGACCTAGATTATCAATTGTTTTGTTTCAGATTCTGAACAGTTGTGTTTTGAGCACTGGTAAAAGTCTTCTGCTCTGCGAGACATATTTTTTACCCGCCAGTTGAAAAACAGACTTTCACCCATCAGAAATAATCCGAACGATGCTTGGTTCCTAATTTTCTCACACCTTGCTATCAGGCTTTATCGCAGGGTTATTGCCACCCTTTCGATTTTGAGATGATTTTTCTCGCTCATTTCCCAGAGAGACAGATATTTGCATTCAAAATCATAAATTTTATCTTAAAGTTATGAAGGCATTCCGCACGATCCCCTTTTGAAAGATGAATGAAGCTGCGGTGGAATAGAAGACATTAGCACCGAATCGTCAAAAAAAATCAACTGTCGTCATGCAAATGTTAGCGATTTGACACAGCACTACCAGCGGGCCTGTGTGCCTCCCCTTATCGCCTGGCTGTCTTAATGCAACGCCGGCCCAAGACCCCGAACACAGTGGGTGGAGGGGTGGGGTATTGAATTGCAGGAAGGTCTCGGACTGGCCCTGCCAGCAGCGGGGCAAATGGAGAGCCGGCCAGCGAAAAAAACAGCTGAAGGTCTCAGGTACAAAGTGACATGGCGGAACGGCCGGCACATATGCGCGTATTTGAAAATGAGTAATGAGCCGGGTTTCAGTCTGCGGGAGCAAGTGTCAGCGGTTTGGCGTCCGCGCTGATCCGGGGCAACAAGTGTGTGCGCCTCGGCAAGGAGCTCCCTCGCTCAGCCAACACCGAACACTGCCATCGCCACCGCTTGGAAATTTCCGTAAAGCAATCCATGTCCGCTGTTCGGGGCTTGGATTGGAGTCGTGCATGTGAGTGTGAGCGTGTGTGCATGTGCCCGCGAGCGTGCATGTGTGTGTGCGGGAAGGGTGGACAGAGAGAGAGGCTGTGTGTGTGTGTGTGTGTGTGTGTGTGTGTGTGTGTGTGTGTGTGTGTGTGTGTGTGTGTTTGAGAGAGAGAGAGAGAGAGCGAGCTTGAGAACTGTTTGACTTTTTTTCCTGTGGGATAATGACCCGTGAGGTGGCGAGACTAGTCTGGATTTTTGGACCCAGGATCACCATGCCTTTCAATCTGGGACCCGCACTGGTAATCCAGAGAGACGCTCAGATTCTGCACGGCTCGGGGCTAGCTAATCATTAAGCTAATCAAGAAGAAAACATCTGAGGGACCTCCCTGGAAAAATCCATAGAACCTTTCCCGGGAGAGGATTTTGATCGGGGCTCTGTCGTATATCGGTACATGGGATTACCCTCTACGCCAGGGTACTTTTACTGCTTAGCTTTTCATTGATTAGTATGTGAAATACTAGCAGTACTGCGGTTTGCAGGTGGTGATGTCATGACTTCTTAAACGCTAAAAAAACAAAAAGGAAATCCTTAGATTCTCGATCAAAGTGTACTGGTTAAAACCTCGTTTCGTTTTTTCCTTTCTCAAACTCATATGTTTCACTGAGATAAAGGCTGCTAGTCAAAATTGTTTTTTTAGATATTGTGCAACACGCTAAGTGTTTCTTTTTTGTTGTGTGTCGCTGGCTGTATTTCAAAAATTTGCACTCGATACAGGCCCTCGAACGGTGATGAAACCCTAGCAGCTCACCAGCACTAGCGGTTAGCACTTGTTTACTCCACAGCTCAGTATAAAATGTCGAGCAGCGGGTACGCAGCACTGGGGCTGTGGGTTATTATTTTTAAATCAAAGATCGGCGCGCAGCGTGTAAAAATGGCTCTGTCCTCATTCCAGGCTACATGCTCGATGGCAAGCAACATTTTATGTCTTTGCCGAGGGAGGCGAGCGGCGAGTGTTACACTCGTCTGTCAGCTGCTTCACGCGGTGTAAAAAAAACAACTTGGACAATAAGAAGCTTCTTTCATCAAATCAATGTGCATCCTAAAATCTGCTCGCTTGTAGAAATGAGTCAGCTACAATTTTCATTTTGAAAGTAAAGGTGACTCAATTTGCACAAAAGTCACATTTACTTCTGAAAATAGTGGTGCTCATGTATGTGATTTCCTACTGGTTTTTAATTATTTAATCCGTGATCCAGGGCTGCACGGCTCAGCAGTCCACGGTTCGATTTCAACGATGGGGTTTTTTAGTGTGGCGTCTCCAGTGCTCTCCACACTCGTCATTCCACGTTCATTGGAGACAAACCTGGACGTGTGAATGAGAGGATGAATGGTTGTATGTCTCTATATGGCCCTGTAATTGACAGGTAATCGGTCCAGAGTGAACCCTGCTTTTCGCCCAGTGGCAGCAGGGATAGGCTTCAGCAGCCGGGCTTCTGCAGGATAAATGATATAGATAATAATTGAATTGATTTAGTTATTCAATATGCTGCAAACGTGCTCCTGATTTTTGCAGGATATGGCAGTCAGTGATTAACTGTTTCTTCATTTTATTTGAAAAAAATAGCACTACATGATGTCACAGTTTGACCATCTTAACAAATGTGATGCGACATGCAGGTTGCTGTCTGATGTAAAACTGATAAAAGCTGAACGAACGGATGGAGAAGTACCGCTTGCGTCGCCCAGTTGGAGAAAGAAACCCTCGGCGGCAGAGCGGTGCCGATGGGGCCGAGGCTGCAGTTCTCTGATATCCGAGGAAATCGGAGATCGGAATCGGAATCCAAATCTGTTTTGTACGTTAGAGAAGCGGGACGGCGGGCAGTTAATCATAAACTGCACACTCCGGCCGAAGTGACCCAAAGCGCCCCGAACGCATCACAGATTCTCCTAATGACTCACTTTGCCAAAGAAAAACAAACCCTTGCCACAGAAGTGAGCACTTTAAAAGTCATTTAGAGTTTTTGAATAACCAGACCACGGCCTTTTTTCCCCAATTTAATTTTGGACCTCCTGACCGAAAGTTAAGTGTATCATAGGTGTTGCAGCTCCCACCTGGTGTTGGTAAAGGGTCCCTTCTGGTGTCTCTAGATACATTTAAAAAATTGGGAAGTTTCACTCACTGTTGTTTAGAGGGCATGTTTTCAGTGGCAGCGCGGATTTCGTTTTTCTCATGTAAGGAGTTTAACCATGTTCTTTTGTTTTCCTGCCTGCTTGTGTTGCAGAGCCTCCTGCACTGCGAGGGTGTCAACAACCAGAGCTACATGTGCGAGTCGGGCCACTGCTGCGGCGAGTCGCAGTGCTGCAGCTACTACTATGAGCTCTGGTGTAAGTCCCCCGATCCGCTCATCCCTCGGAATAGGACCCTTCTTAAGTACTTTGTCGCGTCCTCGACGCTAGAAGAACAAAACAATCACATCTGTCACTGGTGTCGTCATCGGCGACTCAAATTGGCTGTGAGATACAAACGTACGTCCCGGCTGCAGGTGCTACCTTGCAGTGCTGTGAGACGCCGGCCCATTTGGAAACTTTTGCCTTTTCTGAAACGAGAGTTCTCCCGGTCGCATGACTCAGGTCTGAATTTATTTCATAAATGATAAATGAAGTTCAGGTCCCGTGAAAAAAATCAGACAAAACCCACTGTTGTAACACAGGTATAAAACATTTCTGTATCAAATTGTTCGGATGTATTCAATCTCCTGCCGCTTCTCGATGTCTGACCGAGCTCCACAGTCAACAACCGCTCCGCATGTGTGTGTGTGTGTGTTTGTTTTCCCCCTGTGACCGCAGGGTTTTGGTTGGTGTGGGCCATCATCTTCATCCTGAGCTGCTGCTGCGTGTGTCACCACCGCCGCACCAAACACCGGCTGCAGCAGCAGCAGCGGCAGCACGAGATCAACCTTATCGCCTACCGCGAAGCACACAACTACCCCTCCGTGCCCTTCTACTTCAGTAAGACCCACCGCCATGCGAATCCCCTCCCAAAAACACTCACACACACACACACACACCAGCAGAGCTCACCTTTGCTCTTCATAATGACGCTGAAAATACACAAAAGCACTAACACGGCTACGAGGAACCAGCGGTGACATTAGCCCTCCTCCGCTGTGTTTTTTGGAGTTTTCTTTTTCTCGTTCCCTTAAAAAGAGGCGAGTTCAAACCCAGGCAAAAGTAGCAGTGTCTTTCTTTAAAAGCGCTTTTTTTTTTTTTTTTCATGCCAGAGCCATCCCTGGGCCTCACGCAGCGCTGTGTCGCTCCCCTGTTTGCCTGCCCCAGTTTCAGGAAAGGGCCCGCGTTTCTCTCCTGGTGCCTTGCCAGCGTTGCAAAACTATCAGCCACGGACCTCAGCGTGGAATTGACCTAGAAAATTAGCTTGTTCTGACCTGGAAACACTCAAGCGGTGTTTTGGGAAGTTCAACAAGGTCGGTCCGATTAGGCGGGCAGCCGGTCAGACGGCGGCGTTTGCTAGGGAAAAAAAAAAAAAAAATTGAAATAGATAACATATCTCGCCTGAATTGAAGCCAAAATTGATACATGTATTGTTGAGAGCTGCGCCCTTTTCAGTCTGTGCATCACGTTTTTGTGCTTTTTCCTCCCAAGAGCTGTTTCTTTCTCCTCCTTCCCCCACAGGGTTTCTGCCCAACTACCTCCTGCCTGACTATGAAGAGGTAGTCAACCGGCCACCCACTCCCCCTCCTCCGTACAGTGCCTTGCACGCGGGCCCGGTGGTCTCGGTGGTCCCCGGTCCGCTGTCCCCTGAGCAGCAGGAGGGACACTCTCCGGCCGCGCCGCCCGCCCCGGTGCCCGCCATCGCCGACAGCCTGTGCTGCCGGCCCGGCCTGGAGGAGCCGCAGCCCCCCGCCTTAGATTTTGGCTCCAAGCCGGTGCAGACGGCGCCCGATCCGGCCGTGATCCCGCTGTCGGACGGCCTCGGAAGGGAGGGAATGCCCGGCCAGGAGAAACAAAGCAGAGACGGGGAAGAGTCCTGCAAGGATCCCCTGCTGAGGGACATCTCGGAAGGTTTCCCCGAGGACAAAGATCGGCTCCCCAACGGGAGGAGGAGACGATTTACGGGGGACTCCGGGATCGAGGTGTGCGTCTGCGGCAACCGGGCGATCGGCGTCTGCAGCGGGGTGGGAGGCGGCGGCCAGGAAGGCAAGGAGCTGAGGGAGCTGGAGAGCCTGCTGGGGCGAGGCGGAGAGGAGGACGAGGCGGAGGAGGCCGGTGACTTCTGCGACAGCTGCATCCACCGCGTGTCCTTCGCCGTGGAGGAGGAGCAAGCGCCGAGTGGGCAGGAGAGGCGGGCCGCACGCGGGCCGTCGGGAAACTCCCCGTCGGCGCAGCAGACGGGCGTCGCCTCGCTCCACCCTCCGGTGTGCCTCCTCCTCCACACCATCAGCGAGCAGGAGGTGCCGCACCACAGCGCCAGCACCGAGTCCCAGGGCTGAGACGGCGGCACGGAGGGAGGCCAGGAAGAGGAGGCTAATTTATCTGAGCATGTCTTTTGTGTCTGAATGCTTTCTTTGTCCAGTATTTTGTTGTGAACGTGTGCGTCGTATACACGGCAGGTATCGGGGCAGGAAGTGGAGGAAAGCTGCCCCCTCCCCCCTCACGCTTGCCGGAACCGTGGCCTTAGCCGGTGTGTTTTGGGTTCCTGTCGGGCACTGCCGGCCCTCGAAGCAGCCGGCGTACACGGAGGAGGCGGACTCGTTGTCCTTCTCACGCCACAGCAGACGCCGACACGCGTCAGGGACTCGGTAGCCGAAGCTGCGAGGGCGGGACGGGCTAGACGGGACGTTCACTGCCTTGGAGGATTGCTGTTTTCACCAGGTGCCTAGCATTTGCTAGGTAGTTTAAAAAAAAAAAAAAAAAAAAGACAAACAGCAGGAACCTTTTGAATGAGTGCTGTGCGTGCGTGTGTGTTTATATATGGTGATAACAACAGGGACACCAGAAACAAGTGGAACGTCCCGTCAACAGCGACGGGTTTTTCCATAAGTGTGTTCTGAAGAAGAATGTCTCTGACCGGCGCGTGTGTGTATGTGTCGGTCGCTATCGCTCTTACACACCAGTTATGTAAAAACTACAAGTGCTTTAATGAGTCTCCATGTGAACCCCCTCCTATTTTGCACAACGTGAACCAATGTTTTCTAACTGAAGGTTTCCGCGAAGAGGAAACCACCTCCGCGAACATGAGGTTTTTTTTCCCCCCGAACGCGACAAATTCTTTGGTTCGTATCCGACTTTTTGATGAATGTTTGTTGTATGTGCCTATCACCCCCTACAATCCCCCTGAAAATGTTAAGCTTGAGTGAGAGCAGGTTAGAAGTAAATGAAGAAAAACAGCAAAGAAACGGTTAAGATTCAGAGATTAGGACAGACTCGGGCAACATCAGACCTCAGTAGATCTTTCGCCGTCACTAGTACACTCTCTCTGCGTCGTTTTTCATCGTAGCAAGTTGTCCTACTGCATCAGTCCTGGAAATGTAGTAGTATTACAATGTAAAGATTCTTAGATTAGCATCTTAAACCTGAGATTCATGGGATTAACGCTCCAACTGATACCAGTTTGGCCTGTTAAGCTCCCACCCTAGAAACCAGCAAGACATGGATGTGGAAGATGTTGAAGCGGCCAGCGGACACGGGGACGTCGCAGTCCGTTCCTAAATCACATTTGCCTGAGACACATCTGATGCTGTGTCAACGCTCAAACAACCTCAGAATGTAGAAACTGATTATCTTATCAGTAAATGTTAATCGGAGGAGGTTTTTTTTGTGATTTTTTTTTAAACAATCTTAGGACTAATCTATAATAACCTGAGGGATTAAATGTGCCTTTTAGGCTAAAAAAACAAGATATCCTTTACATGAGTGTATGTTTATTTGCCTTTTACTGTTAAAGTAGCCATCCCTCCTTCAACCTTACATGACGGCCATCGATTGCGTGATGGTGCTTGTTTCAGAGCAAACAGCCAAGGTGTCTGCACAGATTCTTTTGAGGGAGGGTTTAAAGTTGAGCCGGCTGAGCTGCACCACTAGTTCATCTCGTCTTCGGCACAAACGCTTCAGCCCGTTACAATGGATGCCTTCGGTGTCTTTTCAGTCGACGCAACCTGGATTCTGAACGTTCTGACGTGAAACTAGTCAGTGCAACTTTGGACCTTTTCATATATATATATATATATATATATATATATATATATCAATGGACTTTTTTCGTAGAAAACTTTTAAGTAACCCCTGCTCAAAAAGCACAGGTTCAGTTCAATCACAGATTTTCAGTGTGGGAGTGCAAAGATCTCCCGGCCACTGCTCTTCAAGCACAGGTTGGATTAAAACATGTCAACTGATGTTTTTTGGAATAAACCCTGACTGAGTCTAAACACATTCTTAAGTGCTTTAAATTTATATGCTATTTTTTTTGTGAAGTAGAAAATAATATTCTGTTATTGTGGTCCGTGTGTGAGGAATGAGCTATTTTTTAATATCAGCCGAATCTATTAAAACGTGTGGGAGCATGTATAATCTCAGAACCACTTTATATTTTTCAAAACGCGTTTGGTAATGAGTGAGATGTTTGTGAACCACATGTACTGATTTAGTTCAAATTAGGTGTATTTGCTTATCTTCCATCAGTGCTTTTTGTTTTTTGTCTACGGTGAATGATATATATATAAATATATATATACAAAAAAAGCTGTAAAATTTCAGACTCCTCCTGAAGTTGTATAAAATGGTACCTTTGACTAACATACTTGTTAACAAAATCAGGGGCATCTTGCCAAAGACACTGTTCTTTCCTCACCGGTGTTTTGTTGTTATTGTTTTTGTTGTTTGTTTTTTTTTTTTGCACATGTTCTTTGAATGTCTTGATCATAATAAGCCATTGATTACAACAGCCCTGATGGACGTATGTTCAATAAACATACCCTTTGAAATTCAAATCTCCCTTTTATTTATTCATTCATTCTCTATAGCCCTTATCCAGCACTCGCTGTGATGCAGGGAGCCGATAACAGCCATCATTTGGTCCACATGTAGACATACAACCATTCACTCACTCATTCACACGTGATAAAGACATAGGAGCATTCACTCTCACATGTCGTATAGACATAAAACCATCCACTCAAGAGACAGACTGGAGATAGAAAACCACACAAAATCCTCACAGAAAGGCCCTTCTGTCAGACTTGAACCAGGGACCTCCATGCTGTGAGGTGAACCAATCAAAGTGCCTCTGTGCTGCTTGGCTTTTTCCATTTCTATTTAATGGATTTTTTTTTTGAGAGTTATTCCTCCAGGGAGGCGCTTTGCAACACTATGGCTTCTTAATAACATGATAAACAAACATTTGTTTTTATTTTTTTGACAAACAAACATAAACAGAATAACTTTCTGTCCGCATCCGGGTCCTCGTGACCCCAGGCGGGGCGCCAAACAGGAAGTGAACTTTGCACCGCATCGCCTTCCAGTCCCGCTGCGGGAAGGCAAACCCACGCACACGTCTCTGTCCCGCCACGGACCGCAGACGATGGCCGAGAAAACGAGGTGAGGTGATGGGATGCGCTCATACGCACATACACACACACACACGCACACACACACACACACGACTGCCTGCTGCGACGCGGACGTGTTGCCAGATTGGAGAACAGTCAGCTAAAAACCCACATCGCGATTTATCAATTTATTGAAATGAAAGAGCAGGAGACGACTCTGCAATGTAGACGCTGTGTTTAAATTTAACTCTACTAACTTTTAGATGTAGTTTTGTGTTTTTTTGTTGTCTTTTTGTGTGTTTTTACCGCTTGAAAGGTTAGTTTAGCTAGCGGCTAACGCTGTGGGTAAGCGAAGCTAACACTGCGGTGATTTGTTGTTTTGCTAGCTGCTGCCTGGACACCGCTGTTCACCTGGACGTTAAGGTAACACACACACACACACACACACACACACACACACACACACTGCAGACAGCCGTACATGGGTCTAGCATACTGTATTGACAGTGTGTACAAATCCTGCAGCCCTGGAAAGACATCAGCCGAAATGACATTGTTTAATTTGCATGATATGTAACAAAATAAAGGATATCTGAAAGGGTTAGACTCTAAAAAGCAAATACATTTTTTAATAAATCTCTGATGTTTCCAGGCAGCTTTAAAAAATTCTGGCACTGAATAGCCAGAGTTAAAAATATAAGTTAATATAACTGTCAGTCTTAAGCTTTGTTTATGATTTTAATAACTCCATTCCATATCATTTGGCCAAGGGATTAAAAAGATCTGTCTGGATGAAGATAGTAAAGCTGGACATCACTGTATTTAATTAAAAAAAAACAAAAAAAAACATGTTGCAATTATACTAATGACTTTTTATCCCCTAACTGAGGATTTCTTGCCTTTTTCTTTATTTCCCAAAGGTTTTTTTTCTTCTTTTCAAAATTAGGATAAAGCCGTCAGCTTTTACATTGCAGCCTGGATGTGAGGTTTTGTTTGTATGTTATTTGAACAAGTCATTCAATTTCTCAGTGCAGTCGTTTTACACACTCTAAGTTATTATAGTCACGTTAACCGCCCTTGTCAATAAAATGAACTGCTAGTTTTTATGGCAAAATTATTGTATTTATGGTTCCGCTATAAGGGCAGAGCCACAATTCCAGATGTGTGTTCAGCCATTCGTTATATAGCGTGGAAATTGTACTTTGAGTGTAGCTGATAGTGACCACGTGCTCAAAGAGGTACCCAACAAGTGACGTACTTTGCTGTGCACGTGCAGGATTACTATGGGAAGAAGCTGAAGAAGTCCTCGGACCTTCAGACCAACGCCTGCGTGGCTCCGGCCACGCCCGCCCCCGCCTATGTCCGCCATGCACTGAAGAAGGTGCATCCCGACGTTGCCGACAGGTGGCTGAGCTCGCTCCCGTCTCTGTCAGCCAAAAATATATACCATTTCAATTGTATGCATGTGGTGGGTTTCTGCCTCAGGTACTACGGCTGTGGTCTGGTGGTGCCGGAGTGCTTGGAGGGCTGCAGGATTCTGGACCTGGGCAGCGGGAGCGGGAGGGACTGCTACATGCTGAGCCAGCTGGTGGGTGAGATGGGCCACGTCACCGGCATCGACATGACGGAGGACCAGGTAACACGGTGAAAATGCTCCTCCCCCCGAGCCGGTTAGACTTCATCGTGCACATCTCATTTTCTCCTCTAGCTTGAGGTGGCCAGGAAATACGTGGACTATCACACGGAGCAGTTTGGCTACAAGAAACCCAACTTAGCCTTCGTTCAGGGTTACATCGAGGCTTTGACAGAGGCGGGTCTGCGGGAGAGCTCCTTCGACATCGTCATGTAAGACATTGTCGTCTCTGTTTGCTTCACCGGCCCAGCGAGACACGATTTTGTAATGAGAATGTGATTGTTGCCGTCACCCAGTTCCAACTGTGTGGTGAATCTTTCTCCAGACAAGAAGCGGGTACTGACCGAAGCTCACCGCGTTCTCAAGGTACGTGGCCTTTCGGCCCCAGTGCTACTGCGTTCTTCTTTTATCGAATCTCAAGTCACAAATGCGTCGATACTCCGTGCTGATCTCGCAGGATGGCGGTGAGTTTTACTTCAGCGACGTCTACAGCAACGGGAGACTAACAGACGAAATCAGGCAACACAAAGTCCTGTGGGGTGAGTCATATGATTGTCCCCGCCGCCACTGCCTCTGCTTACGGACACGCACCTCAGAGGGGGTCTGCCTGTCTCGGCAGGTGAGTGTCTTGGCGGCGCGCTCTGGTGGCAGGATCTGCTGCGAATGGCCGAAGAGGCAGGCTTCAGCCCCCCGCGGCTCGTCACGGCCGACCCCATCACTGTCGACAACAAGGAACTGCAGGACATTCTGGGTTTGTTTATTTTTGCTGCGTGTCTTATCCCACTTTATCACTTCTACATGCAGTAATACCTTGACTTACAAGTTTAATTGGAATCTGTGACAAAGCTTGGAACTCAATATGCTTGTATATAAAATTAAAGTCCCCATTGAAATTAATTGAAACATTGTTAATCCAATCCAGCTCCCCGGTTTTGTTGTGTTTTTACAGGAAAATGCACTTTATCAATAACAAATAATGTAGAAAAATATATAATTCGTATTAAAAGAGAATGTAGAGAAATAGATGGGTTTATGAAGTGTATTTAAAGTGAAGATCGGACAAAGATGGAGGGGGTTGGGTGTGTTTTTCATTAGATGCTGTATTGCTTAACTTACTGGCTACACACCTAATGTTACAATGTGTTGCTCAATGTTACTTGCTCACTTTGCTACACTTTATGGTTAAGGATACTTTACTGAACGCCGATCCTCTTTTTAAAAAGATCAAACCGACTGGCTTTGAATGACGCCGCCCCGTAAATGTACGCCTCCTTAGAGATGATGCTCTCGGTCATACTATCTCAATACCACCAACAACAACAACAGCAACTTCTCCATCTCTTTACGGACAAGTTGACAACACACACACCTTGCTCAATTTTTTCCATAATATACACTGGACTAGTTATTGTCGGGTAGTGCGCCTGACTTTGCTGGCTATGTCTGTGTCAAACACTCATCCCGCTGGTTCCTAACTCAGATCTCTGCTTGTATCATAAAGCCAAAAATCAACTGCGACGGCTCTGATTTTGGAAAATTTGTAAGTTGATGCACTCGTGTGTCATGGTTGCACTGTATATATATTCTGTTGACACTTGGTTAATTTCCCTCTTCTCCACAGGTGACTTCAAGTTTGTTTCTGCCACGTACCGCCTTTTTAAGGTGCCAAAAGGTGTCTCAAGGCCCCGTCAGGTGATCTACAACGGGGGCATCACGGGGGCGGAGGACAGCCTCCGCTTCGACTGTCACTACACCTTCCAGGTCCGTAGCCCCACTGCGGCTTCTTTTTGCCCTGTACTCGCCAACCCACCCGCCGTTTGTCAAATGTTGTTGTGTCCGGCAGGCCAACGAAGTGGCCGAGGTTGACGGGGAAGTAGCCGCCATCCTGGCCAACTCCAGATTCTCGCAGGACTTCACTCTGCGGCCACCGGGTGGCCCCGGCGGGGTCGAGCCTAAGGTCAGCATCTCGGGCCAGTCGTCCGCGCCGAATTCCTGGATGTGAGAAAGTCTTTGTTTGATTTCTTTGCGGCCCTAGAGGTCAGCGTGTGTTTTCACTATGACTTTGAAATGGATCGACACACCCAGAGAGGCCCACTGTCCAGCTCTGCACTTAGTCACACACACATGCACAGTGTGTGTGCTTGCGTACAGAGAATCATGCCGCACTGTCTTGTACACACACACACACACACATACAAGTGCTTACACACACACACACACACACACACACACACACACAGCCACTCAACACATATGCACACATTCACTAGCACAAGGTCAGGCAGCTGTCTTGGAGTCATAACTCGACTGCGGAGTCCTGCTGGGAACCTTGAACAGGAAGGAATGTTCTCTTCTCAGCTAATGGAATGCCATCTTATCAGCCCTCGTGGCCTCTCTCTGCACACACACACACACACACACACACACACACACACGTACAGAAACGTTGCCATACAATATGTACCTCCCTGATTATTCAAAATCATAAATCAAACGGGCAACGCTCTCGGGTTGTCCGGGACAAGAGCAGTTGCAAATTAACACATTTTTAGCGTCCGGTGTGGTGGCTTGACCTTTGGAGCATCTGGTAACGCCACTGGGCTAATGGACGCCGCCCCGCCATGGACGGAGCAATAAAGAGCCTTTGATCCCGCTCTCGATGGCGCATAGATGGATAGATTTTGATGTCGATCGATGGCACGCCGCCTGTAAAAGTACGACAGAGTCACAGCAAAACTCCCGCTGGTGCGCTGGCATCCCTGAGATTCTTTGCTGTATTTCTTTCTAGGAAATAAGAAAAAAAAAAACCAACCTGTTTTCCTTATTTTCTGAACCCACTTCTTTTTAAATAATCCTGGTTTCTCTGGCATGTCGCTGTCCACCGCTGATAATCCAATATATGACTGATCACACAGGCGCCCACGGTGGACCCTTTCCTGCTGGCCGAGCGGGTGGCGGTGCAGTGCCCGGCCCTGGCCACCAGAGCGTGCTGCAGCACACAGTCCCCATCCTGCTGCAAGTGACTGGTGAAGAGTGAGCATCATCATCCTCACGTGTGTGTGTGTGTGTGTGTGTGTGTGTGCGCGTGATCCACAGTGATTGGGATAATAAATGATCACCTCCACCTATCCCGCCCTGCACACGGTGCCACTCTGTTTGTCTTTGCCGCGATTGCAATAAAGTTTCACGCAAGTTGCCTGAGTGGCGGCGCAATGGGGGCACGAGGGACGACGAGGCCCCGGTTTTGACATTGGCATCATTTTGTTTCAGGAGCCTGCAGACGGATCGCGGCGTTTGTTCCTTTGAAGACTTTTTTACACAACTTCTTATCATGTGCTATTAACAAATGAGCCCACGGTTAAATGATCACCCGTCGACCAGTGAACTCTGTGACTCTGCTGTGTATCAAGGCAACATCTAAATCACTTCAAATGTCGCTTTAATAATTGCGGCGGGGCAGGCGTTTGAGACTCAGAGCCATCGCCTTCCACACCTGTGACCTGCTTATCAACGCTTTGCCTTGCAGATGATGTTTGATCCATTGTACAAATCCTGAGTCAGGAAGGAAAAAAAAAAGACCGTACTCTGCACATTTTGGGAGACATTTGTCTCCCAGCAAGGGCCAGCAGTAAAGCGAATGTATTGTAATCAGAAGCAGCAGAAAGTGCATTTTGCACTCCACCCAGGAGATGGATAGCCCTGGTCAGACTGGGGTCAAAGGTCACGATGCTCAAAAACTGAGTAGAGATTTGTGTGACAACGAAAATCTCTTCCGGAGAAGTCAATCAGGTATCAAAACAATAATTTTGATAGTGGCAAATCACAGAAGAATGTGGAACAGGCCCAGGGTGTACTCTTGAGTTTTATTATTGTTATTATTGTGTAGCGAGAGGCATAAATGCAGGAGTGTATGAGTATTTTCCATGTGCTTCCGCAGTGTCAAAGGGAATCAGCAGATGGTGAACCGTTTTCTCTTCGTATTTAATACGTCATATTTCAACAGGACTCATTTAGGTTGTGACAACTCACAGCAAAAGTAATCTGCAGGCACTTTTTTTGTGGAGAAGGACCAGGCCATACTCTTAACTCCATTATGATGGAGCAAGACGTATGTGCTTCTGCAACGGAGTCGGCTGATGGTTAAGATGCCAAAAAGATCACGACATAATGTGCACAGTCAGGAAACTTGTCTCCATGTACAACGAAATGGCAATTTTGCCGTCCGCAGTGAAGCCAGATAGGTATTGATAAAAAAATTATAATTAGCTAGAGGCAAACAGTGGGAGGGAAATGTAAAGAGTATTAGCCGGGTGAAAAAATGTAATCGTACTCTCAATAAAAGATAGAAATAAAAAGTGACACTTCTGGTGAAGTTGTCTCAGCGGCAGCCGGTGACGCTGTGCTTTGGTGGTGGGGGGGTGATGACGTCACATCTGCACGCAAACGCGGAAATCGGTGGTGGCTGGAAGTTTTATAGTTGTTTATTTTTAATAAAAAAAAATAAGGTTAAAATGAACGGGAAACGATTTGGGACATTACGAATAGAAATTAAATTTAAAAAAAAAAAAAAAAGATGTGGTAAAGTTACAAGTGCGCTTAAGGGCGCACTTGTTTTGGAAGTTGATTCGCCGAGGGGAGCCCCGCCCCCTCTCCACCACCCACTCCCCCCCCACCCCACGCGATTGGTCGCCGCCGCGGTCCGTCTCTCTCTCACCAGCCTCAGGCACGAGTTTGCGCCCCCCCCACACCTCCACACACACACACACACACACACACACACACACACACACACACACCACTCCCCCCCCACCCCCGTCAAGCCTGCGCTCAGGAGTCGTCAGTGTCGGACACGTCGCGGGAACGAGTGAGCGAGTGGGTCCCCCCCCACACCCACCCACCCCTCCCCCCTCACGCCGTCCCCTCCCTTTCCCCTCCGAACCCCCCACCCCCCCCACCCTCCCACCCTCCTTCCCTCCCCCCCTCCCCCAGCGCCCGGATGCACCGGCGGAGATGACGGCGGAGCCCGGCCGCCTGTGAGCGCTCCACTGCCCGCTTCCAGTGAGCCGGCCCGCCCGCCGATTGGTTATCGATATGGCCGCGGCGTCGGCCCGCGCCCCCGCCGCTGCAAACATGGCGTCACTCGACCGGGTCCGAGCTCTGGCGATGATTGTGCTGACTGTCACCGGCTGCTGCGTCGCGCCGGCCAGCGGCAAGGACGGGTCCGAGGAGACCGTCATCATCGGGCTGCGGCTGGAGGACACGGACGACATTTCCTTCATGGACCGCGGCTACCTGCGCGTCAGCGAGCGCTCCCGGGTCAAGCTGCGTGTGTACGGGCAGAACATCAACAACGAGACGTGGTCCAAGATCGCCTTCACGGAACACGAGAGGAGCCGCGCCGTGGGCGGCGTCGGCAGCTCCTCCAGGGACAACCAGAGCCAGGAGGACGCGTCCGGCTCGCATCCGTGCGGGATCAGGACTTCGGACATCATCATCCTGCCGCAGATCCTGCTCACCAGGAAGACCTCCGGCATCGTGGAGATCGAGGTGAAGCCCCTGCGCAAGACGGAGAGGAGCAAGGCGTACTATCTGTGCGTCGCCACGTCCGCGCCGGCCGCGGGCGTCACGCACGACCCGTGGACGGAGAACACCTGGATCTACCACGACGGCGACGACACGCGGGTCATCGTGGTGGAGGAGAAGAAGTTCCTGCTGCCCTTCTGGCTGCAGGTCATCTTCATCTCCATGCTGCTGTGCCTGTCGGGCATGTTCAGCGGCCTGAACCTGGGGCTGATGGCCCTGGACCCCATGGAGCTGCAGATCGTCCAGAACTGCGGCACCGAGCGCGAGAAGAACTACGCCAAGAAGATCGAGCCGGTCCGCAGCCAGGGGAACTACCTGCTCTGCTCGCTGCTGCTGGGGAACGTGCTGGTGAACACCACGCTCACCATCCTGCTGGACGACATCGCCGGCTCGGGCCTCATCGCCGTGGTCATGTCCACCATCGGCATCGTGATCTTCGGCGAGATCGTCCCCCAGGCCATCTGCTCCAGGCACGGCCTGGCCGTGGGCGCCAACACCATCTTCCTGACCAAGTTCTTCATGCTGCTCACCTTCCCGGCCTCCTACCCGGTGAGCAAGCTGCTCGACTACCTGCTGGGCCAGGAGATCGGCACCGTGTACAACCGCGAGAAGCTGCTGGAGATGCTGCGCGTCACCGACCCCTACAACGACCTGGTCAAGGAGGAGCTCAACATCATCCAGGGCGCCCTGGAGCTGCGGACCAAGACGGTGGAGGACGTGATGACGCCGCTCAGGGACTGCTTCATGATCCCCGCCGACGCCACGCTGGACTTCAACACCATGTCCGAGATCATGAGGAGCGGCTACACGCGTATCCCCGTCTTCGAGGGCGAGCGCTCCAACATCGTGGACCTGCTCTTCGTCAAGGACCTGGCCTTCGTCGACCCCGACGACTGCACGCCGCTCAAGACCATCACCAAGTTCTACAGCCACCCGCTGCACTTCGTCTTCAACGACACCAAGCTGGACGCCATGCTGGAGGAGTTCAAGAAAGGTGAGGTCACACACACACGCACGCACGCACACACACGATCACACACACACACACACACACACACACACCGATCCAGGGCTTTGTGGATCCTAAATATCCCCCCCAAAAAAAGAAAAAAACCTGATATTCAAGAATGAATGGTGGAGGGGGTGCAGAGAGCTTACAAGGAATTCCAGGTGTTGAAGTTTTGGAGGAGGCGGTGCAGGAACCAGGAAGTGGATGACGCTTGTTGTTGTTGTTGTTGTTGTTGTTGCTGCTTTGGTGCATCTTATCTGGAACCCCGGCTGGAAGGAGGCACACTTCCTGCAAAGGAGGAGGAGGAGGCGTCCTTATCTCCCTCCATCGCTTCCATTCCTCGTTAATGTTCACACCGTTTCTCTCTCTCTCTCTCTCTCTCTTTCTCTCTCTCCTCCCCCCATCCGTGAACGCACCAGGACATGTGGAAATGGTGTGACGGCAAGGCGCTTGGGGGACGGAGGGTGGGAGGAGGTTGGTTATCAGGCGGTGGCATCTCCTTCGAGAACCTGCTTAAATCCACCTCCGCCTCCTTTTTTTTTTTTTTTTTTTTTTTTTTTCTTCTTAACTTCTCCGAGATGATGGCGGTGAGAACTCCTATTGTCCAGCTCTGGAATGCAGTTGTGTGGATAATGAATAACAGCCTCTAACGCCCCCCCCCCAGTCCTCCTCCTTCTCATACGCATGTTGTTTGGGAAAAGATGTTTACTCCATTCACGGTTTACCTGGTGTTTTGCATAGCCGCCGCCGCCACCGCCGCCGCCTCCACCCTCTTTTACCCCCCCCTTCCCTTCCCTCCCCTCCCTTCCTCTCCCTGGTGCCACTTCTGAGTAAGTTATTCCTGGCCCGTGTTTGAAGATTTGCTAAATCTTCCCTGTAATCCCAAATTTTGCAGCGGCCCAGCGATGCACGAGCCCACCTGGTCAGCAGCATTCGAGATTTGGTGTGTATGTGTGTGTGTGTGTGTGTGTGTGTGGAGGTGCTGGTGGCTATTGATGCATTGTGTGCTCATTAGAATATTCACTTTAAGAGGATTTATCAGGGAGGGAAAAACAGAAAAATAATTGGGCTCCATTACCAGAAATTAGGGGTTGCTCTCCATGCCAAATTACATAATATACTTGGGGAAAGAGGGTGGTAATGTGTGTGTGTGTGTGAGGGGGGGGGGGGTCTTTTTATTTTTTTTTCATCCCAGCTGACATGCACTAGCAGCGGGAAAACACACTTCCATTCATTTGAACCGACTTCCCACCGGCACAGCTAGAGAACTTGTTGAATTTGTAACGCGTTATTACGGCGGCGTTACGCCGTTACTCATCCGACGCGTCAAAAAAGTAAAACGTTTTAACAAGATGTTCCAGGAGGCTTTTTACAATGACATCATTGTCATGCTGATTTTTTTTTTGAGGGGGTTAAAATAAGATACGGCAAGTCGATTCATGTCTTGCAGCTTATTTGGTTTTGGTCCCTCTCATGTGAATCAATTTCACAGGGAAAAAAAAAAATTGCTCATCATTTCGTTGACATCAGCTGACTCCCCGCAGCCATGGAGTTATCCTAAATGTAGCGGCGTCCTGCGGATATTACCGCGTAATTGCCGTAGCATCCTCAGAGTGGACCCGGTGGCCCTGACTCTGCATCCCGATGCTGCAAAATCCGACGGCTGACAGACAGGCGGGCGTCATCAGCACCCTGACGGCCAGGCCTGTGCGCTGGTTGTGTCTTGGGGAAGTTAAGGGGTGAAGTTGTTGGTGATAACGGATGGACGGCGTGCGGCCGAACACGCCGGCGTCTGTGTTTTCCGAGCCGACGCGTGCCCGTCGGTGATGGGCAGCGGCGGCGGGAGTGTGTGTGTGTGTCTGCGCCGATCCCCCCCACCCCCCCCACCCACCTCCACGCCACAGGGAGCGCGCCCGTCAGGCCTCTCATAAGCCGGGGTCAAAGTTTCCCGTCAATCTGGCTCTGCCCGCCGTGCACGCTCAGTTCAAAGTGCTTTGTATTGTAAGTCATTGTTAATTAATTTTTATGCCGCTTGCGGAGCCTGCACAAAACACTCACACACACACACACACACACACAGTATCACACCAAAGGGGGGGTGTGAGCCGCTGAAGGCATGACACTGAACTTCCTGTCCGACAGGAGGGATGGAAAAAGATGAATATTTTCATCTTTTTCTTTATTTTTTTTCTATATTTGAATTTTTAACGTGTAGTGACAGAATATTACTACACAACGCGTTATTTATAGTAACTTATAATAATTTCAATATTAAAAAGTGAAAAAAAAGGGGTTTTGAATTCTTATTATTTTCTTCTCCCTTTCTTTTACGTTTTATTTTTGAATTTTGAGAGAAAATTGTGTTGATTTTTTTTTTTTTGCAAATTCATCTGGTATTTTTGTGCCTTTTTTCAATTAATTTATTTGTTGCCATTTGTAAATTCTTTAGGATTTTCACTCCATTTTCTTCCAGTTAAATTGATTTTTGACTATTGATGCGTCGCCCCGGCGTTAGATTACATAACGCCTTCCTGGCGGAAGGATACGGCGCAGGTGCGAGTGACGGGACGACGCAGAGGAGGTCAAACGCTGGAATGTGTCCCGGGCGGTTTACCTGTTTCACCTGAGCCGAAGCGGGGGCCCCGGCGCCGGTGCCACGGTCACATCTCAAAGCTTTTAAATTGAAACGGACACCCTACTGGAAATTTTTGACCTCCCGTCCCTCCGTCCTCCCTCCTTAATCGCGCGATTGCAACAATTACTGTCATCCGACGGGGGGGCTGCCTGTCACGCCGGGTTTGCAGGTTAATGAGGGGGTCGGGTCGCGCCATGTGGGGCCGAACTCAGCAGCTGAGCGAGTCGGGAGCAGGAATTTAACCCACCCGACTTCAGTTGATGTGAGATCTTCCCAAAAGTGAAAGTGACTCACATGCAGTTGGACCGGCCTCGTGACGGAGCAGAAACTTCCGGATGTTTGAGAGGGTCGGGGGTCGGCGGGGCTCGGATTCAGGTTATGCACGTTGCTTCCTCGCCCATCGCGCCGCCCGTGGCCGTTCCCGGGAGGCGACTCGACGGACCAGATTTCAGGGGTCGGGAAGGGACTCGATCCGGCGCTAGCTAGCATGCTAGCGCGGCGACCTATTTTCCCCAAATTCTCCTTCCTTTCCTTGCGTTTCGGTGCTCGTGCTCTTGTCGAGCGGTGGCCAGGGTCCACTGACAGAAAAAAAAAGTTTAAAAAAGGAAAGGGAAGGTTGCCAGAGCAAGGCTGCAGATGAGGAAGCACTGCCAACCCCAAAACAAGCACTTTAAGGCATTAAAAACAGCAAAATATATACATATCGGATAATATAATTGCATATATACATATATAAAAAACAACTTGACCTGGTTATTTCAAGTGAATGTAACAACGTAGATGTCGTCAGTAATAGCAGGATTGGTTGTAATGGGATTACCCTTCAGTCGAATGTAATGTGATTACAATGAAGTACTCACTCCAGGGGTTCTGCAGGGAACCTTCTTTCGAAGAGGCGAAGGGTGTGACGTTGCCGCGGTGTTCAGTGCAGGCTGACGTGCACACACACACACACACACACATGATAAAAAAAGAGCCAACATGAGGCCTGGCACGTCCCCCCCCCCACACACAAACACACACACACACACACACACACTCCTCTTGGTGCCGCAATATAGGCCAATCTATGCTTAATTCGGATTCTGCAGCTTCACAGGCTCCACAAGCACTTTGTTGAAAAGTGAGACTCCTGTTTTGTTTTTGTTTTTTTCACACACCCCTCCCCAAACACACACACACACACACACACACACACACCAGCCCCCTCCCCCATCGAACCAAGCTGACAGCGGCACCGATTCGGCCCCCTCGGACGTTTTTTATGCCCGGCGCCGGGGGCTCGTCACACAAAATCCGAAGAAAGAAAGAAAGAAAGAAAGAAAGAAGGGAGAAAAAGCACAGGATGAGGACATCCCTTTGAAGTTGGCGGGACGCCCCCCCCCCCCATTTTGCCCCCCCCTCTCCTCGCCAGCCGCTCCGCCCTCCTCGGGATCGAGCGGCGGTCAGGAGGGAGCCCGGGGTCCGGACGGGGCGACGGAGTTTATAGAGAACATGGAGGGACGTGAAGGTAACACGTCTTCAGAACAAACCTTCTTCTGTCAGGCTGTTAATTCAGATTTTTTTTTTTTTAAGTTGTTTTATATTCTGATCTTATTTTCTGTGTCGCTTTAGGGGTATGTGTTATTATATGTAAATTTCCAAAAACCTTCTAACATTAAATGCTTCCAAAGGTAGCTATTACATGTAATTACACATTTATATATGTTTGGGTGATCACAACTACATTAAAGTAATAACACTTGAATAATCCAATACCGAATAATCCAATACCGAATAATAATAATTATCATTATAATAATATTGATGTCTGATTTTTGGGTTTTGGACTTTTTGTCGAGGTCTTTCTTTGCCGGGAAGTAGAATGTGGAGAATTTTATTCATTTTTTTTTTGAATGTCAATTTTCTTTATCAACGGAGAGATTAGTCTAGTAGAAAATGACTACGAGCGACATGTTTTTTCTATGTGTGGCATCGTGGCACGTGTATGACGGATGGTGTAAGCGGCATGTAATCTATTACAGAGTTATTACATAGTAATGACTATGTAATAAGCCTCCGTGACAGGATGGTTCCCCCTGAGAACGAACTCGAGGCGAATGAGGTGATTCGGTGTTGTCATCCGGCGCCGACCTCTCGGCCCCGGGGGAAGACCGAGTGCGTGTCGCGTTAAAGGACCGGCTCTCTGAATTGGCCTACATTCTTGAGATTCTGGTACAACATGGAGTAGAATTTTAAGACCCGATTAACGCGGCGAGTTGTGGAGTGTGAATCCGGGGGGCACGGTGCATTCCCCGAGCCTGTCTGATCTGGCATTATGACCTTTCCTTCTTTTTTTTTTTTTTTTTTTTTTGGAAGAAAACATATGTTTATATGTGCCGGCGCTCGCCAACACGCTCGCTCCCAGATTGCTCTGTTTTGGCTGCGAAAAATCAATTTGTCTCAACATTTTCCCCACGTGGAGGAAAGTCATTATAAACCAGGCGTTTAAGTAACCCAGTTACTCCTGTGAAGAAATGTAGATTTAAAAATAAAAAATTGAATTCTAATTTTGACCTTTCCGCTGCATCACCCCGACTCAATAACAACCAGATAGACTGTTTTAAATATATTATTTATTACCCCAAGTTGTCAAATTATGGACAGTATGTCGGTGCATCGAGCAAATGACCACTCAGAGTCCGCGCTATTTTTTTTTGTTTTGTTTTCTTCCGGCCGAGACCCCGGGTGTCAGATCGCATCTCGTCCTGTTACCTGGAGCGCAGGCTCATTAGCGACTCATTAGCAGCAGCGGCTGCATGAGGCTTTCACCTTGCGTGCATGTGTGTGTGTGTGTGTGTGTGTGGGCATGTTGACGTGGGCGAGGGCGCCCCACGCCCCGAAGTGTTTCAAGTTTTTCCAAGAAGCTGCCTCATTGTCGAGCTCCATGATCTGAAATTTTCCTTTAGTTGCCATGACGACAGCTAGCTTCACATTGTTGCACTGAGGTGTTTGTTGGTGTGTCTTTGTGAAATTAACATAAAACATTGCAATGATCCTCTCAAGCTCATCTATGTAGTAGGTCGTCCTGTGTATTCATTTAATAACTAATTAATACACGTGTAATGACGGCGTAATTACGACCGTGCACTCATTTTTATACACACGGCGGCCAACATCATCACGTTGTCCTGCGGCCTCAGGTCCCCACCCCGGTCTGATCATCCACCTCGGTTCCAAGTGGAACGTGACGAGCGATCAACTGATGATTGGAATTTTTTTTTTAATATTTTCATTGTCTGGTTTATGTCGGCGGTGTGGTTGGTTTTGCCGCGGTGAGGCTTTAGCGACACGGTTGCTAACGTGTGGACCTTTAGCACATCCACGAGTTAGCAGGTCGGTGGAGATGATGTCACGTGGAGGGAGGTCTCGCTGCACCTCCGTCACAAGCGGCGAAGGATGCCGGCGTGTATTTGGCGGTGACTCTTCAGAGGCGCGGGGGCGGGAACGCGCGGCCATTTTTGTTTTTGTTTAGACCCGACTGTCGCTAGGCGTTAGCTGTAAATACAACAATGCTAAGGCTTGTGTAAATACGATGCAGCTTTTCTCCACGAATGAAGTCTAAAACTGACCGGACGCATCACTTTTGGAGTTACAAAATAAGAAATGAGATAATGTGGCCTAGTGGTGACGGCCGCGGCCCCCGATGAAGACCCCCCGCCCGCCTCCCGGCTGCTTTGTGTTGTGGCTGTAGTTAAGGAGCCGAGCTGCATGTTGCTTAGGATCTGTGGCCGCGCACCGCCGAGAACATTTGTTATTACGCAATCCAGAATGCAGCCGCCCCCGTGTTCCTTTCTAATAAGCCCTTTTGCCCAAAACACACACACCGAACTGAAACCGCCCCACGCAACCACCCGTCCATGGGGGGGGGGGGTGTCGGTGCAATAAAGAAATATCTTTATTGTCAAATTCAGTCATACATAGAGCACAACATCAGGGAAATGTGACCAATGCATTTAACGCGGATCATGGATGAGCTGGAAGGAGGAGCGGTTAGGGCTGTTATTTGGGCTGGTGGGACACTTTTTTTTTTTTTTTTTAAGAAAAATGTCAACTAGGTGGACAAAATGACAATTGAAATATTTCATTGTTTTTGGGCATTTTATTTCAATTTTAAATCAGTAGTAATAATATAAATGTACAGACCGACTTTATTTTGCATTTAATCATCCATATCAAATTAAACAAAAGGAAAAAATAAGTTTCTAGATTCAATATTGATATTAAATATTGATGTGTGTCCCACGTCTGAGTTCGGGGTTCGCCGTCTGGCTCAATAGCACCGGTTAGGAGCAATCTTTTTTGGAACCGATCATTCGTGCTACGATTCCCTTCCCAGCAAGACACCGAAACCCTAACTTCCGCTTCTTTCAGCTCCTGGTTCATCCATTCAATGCAGAGAAGGAATTTCCCCACGAGCGATTAATAAAGAATAAATTATTATTATTAATCAAACCAGGAACTTTCGGCTCCGAGGTCAACCGGTCTGAGCCACGCCACAAATAACCGAGGAGGCTGAAGCCGCGTCACGGCTTATCACGTACGGCAAGATGGTTTTTTTTTCGCTGCGACGGCGGCGGATTTCCGAAGGCCGTCAAAAAGAACGAATCCCGGGCCCCCCCGCCCTGTCCCGCCCTGGGTTTATAGTTTCTAATGGTGGCTGGTCGCCGGGTGTCGAGTCATTCTTATGAAAAGTGAGAACACTTCCTGCCGTTAGCTGAAGGAAGACGATGAGGATAAGGAGGAGGAGGAGGCCGTGACAACATCTTCCTCACCGCAGGTCAAAAACACGGCGGAAACGGTGATGCTTGTCCGCGCTCGGCGGAAGAAAAAAAAAACAAAAAAACGCCTCCCTCCTCGCTTTTTAGCTGATGCGACCAACACGAGAGCGGGGAGAATAAGAACCCCCGCATCCACGCAACCCGGGCTTGCAGAGCCTCGGGGCTGGACTGTTTGCAGCACACTCATGCAGGCAGGGCCGCCAGCCTCTGCGGCGACTCCCTCCTCCGCCACCGCCACCCTCCACATTCCCTCTCTCTCCCTCTCCCTCTCCTCATATTGTCCTCCTGCCCGTTTCCCTCGGTGTTATAAATTACAAACGACACAAACCTCCAGGCCTAATGCCCTACCGTGGATCCCGTCCAAGGCCGACTTCTTTTTTTTTTTTTTTTTTTTCCTTTTTTTTTGTGGTGGTGGATGGGGGTTGGGGGGGGGGGTGGGGGGGGTCGGGGTAGAGGCTGCCTTCATTGATAACACCGGGCACACTGTCCGTCTCTCCATTTACTGGCAAGAGGCGACTGGGGGTGGAGGGGTGGAGGGGAGGGGGGCGGCCGAGACGGGCCCTTCTCAGGCCCAAAAGACACCGGCGCTTTTTTGCAATCAGCTGATGGAGCCTACTTTCTTCCCCCCCTGAGAAAAGCGAGAGAGAGAGAGAGAGAGAGTGCAGCAGTGTTTTCTTCCAGCCGGGGGCCGTGGTGAATGCATCAATAATGAATTTAAAAAAGAAAAGTTATTTAGCATCAGGACTTGGGGCTTTAATTATTAAGATGATGGGATCTGGACACCCCCCCCCACACACACACACACACCCACACACACACACACATACACACTGATTTCCAGCCCTAAAGATGACAATCACATGGAGGTGAGAATGATCGCTAATGAAAGATGATGACATCATAGGGGACGTGATGGAGCGAACGTTACCTCAAAATGTTGTATTTTTTCCGGAAAAAAATCATCAGTTTGCTTTAATAAATTCATCCATCCATTCATCAATCTATCATCCATCCATCCATCCATCCATCCATCCATCCATCCATCCATCCATCCAACCTCTACATTTCATTATGAGAATCAAAACGTCTTGATGTGTTTACATTTGTCGAGTGTTTCTAAAGGTGCCTGTCCCGCATGTCGTCATTGTGTAATCGATCAGTCAGTAATCAAGCGATTGATTGATTGATTGGTTTAGATGACAGAACCGATCTCTATCCTCCATCTTTTTTGGGAGGTCAGCATGACTCAGGGAGTAACTGTCAATCAGGAACGGAAACCAGACGGGCGGCTGATTTTGTTCGGCGGAGGAAAGGCAGGGGAACCCTTGAGCAAGGATACACACTTTCCCTCACCCAGTGAATGCATTTGATCATATTGTCGCGTGTGTGGAGTCAATATTCAGCCAATCAGAGGTCTCGAAGACCTTCCCTTGCATCCTCAAAACAATCCCAACTTCTTTTTTCTTTTTTTTTACTTCCAGAGCAGCAGGGGGGCTTCCATTTTTGCTTCCCTGACCTGCAGTTGACCCTCGGTGGACTTCATTTGGGGTGAGGGTTAGTTTAGTATTTTTGGATTCAGAGTCAGAGATGCAGAAGATAGGGATAAAAAAAAAAAAAAGGCCTCTTTTTTTTCGCAGGATCCCCTCCCCAACCCCCCTGTTAAATTGATTCCTGGCTTGTGACACCCCTACTTCCAGCGACCCGTGTTGGATTATTGGCCTGAGGGGTGGCGGGGGGGGGGGGGGGGGGGGGGCATGTTGTGAGTCATCTTTTAAAAAGTAGGCCACCAAAACAGGAAGTCCGCGATCCCCCTGCATGGCTCCCTGAACCTCTGCGGCAGGCGCGCTGCAGGTGGGCCCGGCTTGACCTGGGGCCGGGCTTCTTTCGTGGGAGGCGGGGGCCGAGTGGTGGAGGGTGGGGGAAGGGGGAAGGGGGGGGGGTTAAATATCTGGATCGAGAGATTTCATTCATAAAAAAGCATTTACAAGTTACATGAATCGATTGGATGAGAAGCCCAGATTCTGCAAGCTGGTGCAAGATGCCCCCTGGGCGGGCCAGCTGTCAATCACATGGCCGAACATCCACTCTCTCATTGGCGCCTATGGATGATTTTGAGTCTTCAGTGAACCTACTGGCTGTTTATGGACTGCGGGAGAGACCCCTCCCCTCCCCCGCCAACCTCTCAGCGACATTTTGTTACTCGCTCCGCTCTGATCTCCGACGCCCGTCCGCATAATCCGCTATTCCCGACATAACAACATGGTAATAACTACCAATAACTGAGGTATTAGTCCCGGTGTTTACCGGAATGCCCGGGGATCATTTGTCATTACACCCTCGCCATTCAGCAGCTGCACGCCAGCGCAGCGGCGCGTCACCTGACCCCCGGGCCCATTCACTTATCCCCGTCGGTTTCCCATTGACGCCCCGCCTCATGACTGAGGCCCGAAGGAATCTCCGCTCCGGGGACCTTCGGAAAACAAACGCAACCAGCTACGACAGCAAGCTGCTCCTCTGAATGAACAACAATGTCATTCCAGCGGCGTGCGGGGGGCGCGCGTGCACGTTTGGCCGTACTGTACTTGCGTGCGTGTCCGTGTCTGTGTGTGTGTGTGTGTGTGTGTGTGTGTGTGTGTAGTGGAACACCACTGGCTAGTAGCAGCGTTAGATCTCAGCGATGGCCGGGAGCTGTGATCAGTTATAGGTTCTGCAAAATGTTCTGTCAGACCCAAAGCATTGGAGTGACGCATTAATGACCGAGTTGTCGGTAACCTGGTAATCTTTGCTAGTTAGTTTATAATCTCTGTCTCCAGCGTGCTCCCTCTGCGCGCACAACACGTCCACAATGGCTCAATTTGTTCCCTAGAGTTTCTGCAATGATCAGAAATACATAATCGGGGTTAGCTTGCTCGCTAGCTAGCTTGCTAGCTAGCCACCTGATGCTACGGGTGGGAAGTCCAGACGGAGATGTGGAACTCGGTTGTGCGGATGTACGGCGGTTCTATGTATGTTTGTGGCCTGAATTGGGTTTTTGGAAGGAGCGGGGGTTGCGTCTAACCTTACTCAACCTTGTTTACAAATCATCAATCCAAGATGAATAATACACATGATGGTAAACATGTAATCACCAGTAAATAAACCCCACCGGTGCACTACCTGCATTCTAGCACATTTCAGCAGAAAGTACAAATAATGACGCTGTAGACAACTGCATTTTTTTTCCCAAAGGCTCTTGCAGGTCGTCAGTTTTGCGACACTTCCTGTCCGTCACATGAACTGGCAGTCACACATATCACATCCCTATATAAGCGTTACTGAAATATGGGGAGGTTGGTGTTTCCAAAATCAGATGGTCAAGAATAGCAAAGGTAAAGACACACTAATTTAAACCAAAAGATATCGCTAGAAATATCTATTAGCGAAAGTAGCCTCAAATGGCGGTGTTTGTAGCTCATTAGCATATAGGCATTAGCCAACGATAGCACGCTAGCGCGCCGGCACGTGGAGGAAAGGCACGCTCGATCCAAGCACTAAACGTCAGCGCGTGTTTACGGTACAAATGTTGGTCATAAACCAGGAATTAGTCAACAAACTCGAGAGTCAAGCTAACGTTGTTGTCCGTGTCAATGGAAAATAGGGTCGGGAGAACTGGAAAATATGCTGGGATTTTTTTTTTTTTTTTTTGGTTTTGTTTTAATTTTCACAAGAGATAGACGTCGGAGAAAGAATACCCGACGGTTTCCCATCTCCCATCCATTGCACTATATTTGTCAGAGCTCAAATATTTGGGAAAAAAATAGCAGGAGAACAAGTTAGGGAGGATGAGGAGGAGGAGGAGGAGGGGTGGAGGGGCGGCAACGATGAGCGTCCACAACAGATACTGACCCCTCGGACTCCCACCCCAACTCCTCAAGCCGTACGTGACTATTTATAGGACAAAAATTGTGCTATGGAAAAATATGACAAAGCTGCATTCCATAAATACACTGGGAATGGTGGAGCAGAGCGGCTCGGTCTCCGAAGGCCCGAGTGGACGTTCTCAGGCCCGGCTCCGGGGTCGACGACGGACGCCCACCCCTTTGTAGTTACCAACAACCGCGCCGCTCCATGTTACGGCCCGCGTCCAATCGCAAGGCGGACGGGGTATTTTCGTAGTCCTTATTCGGCGCGAGACGGAGCTCTCCCGCCGGCGGCGCTAGCGCGTTAGCGGTGTGTCACGCCTACGGTTGTTTGCGTTTTTCCATGACGGGATTTAGATCTTTTGTTTTCATACAGTATTTGTCTGTTTAACTTCCTGTCAGGGTCAAGAGGGAAAAATATGTATCTGTATTTTTAGCAACTAGTTTACGACCGGTAATTTCAAAAATCAGGCGCTGGCGCTTCGTTGCTCCGCAGCGTCGATTTCGAAGAGACGCCCAAATGAACTCGTGTGTTGCAAGCGCCCGGCGGGCCTGCTCGGCGCCGCCGAGCACTTCCTGGTGTCGCGGTCATCTGCCGCTTTTGTCTCCTCCGCTTTTTTTTTAAGGGGGCGAAACTGAAAGTGGACGGACACGGGCGTGCATCTCGCCGCCAGGTCAAACCCGGCGTGGCTCCGGGCCTCGGGGCCTCCCAGACGACTGCCAAGTTAGAGGCTCCGGAGGCTCCGACGGGTCAGCCGGGCCCTCTTTGCTTCTAGTTAACCCGCCCCACTTAAAGAAAAAAAAAACGGCGTCGGAGCCGTGACCAAACAAGCCGTCGTTGTCTCGTAATGTTTAGTATTTATAGTTATGTTTTGTTTTTCTCCTCTTGCCTGTGTGGTATTTTGTCTTTGTGGGAAACTGGAAAGTATGTAGTCATCTTGTGGGACAGTGAGACAAAACAATTTGGAGTGGGGCTACTGTGCACGCATGTGCATGTGTGTGTGTGTGTGTGTGTGTGTGTGTGGATTTGTCGTTATTCCTGTTGCAGTGAAATATCTGAAACCAGCTTTGGGCATCAGTGGGTCACGACAGTGCTAACGTGCTGGTAGGGGAAAAATGTGTTGTTTACTAGAAAAAAAATAAAATAACCGGTGTTTTGTGGCGACACGGCGGCGAACCTTCACAGCACGAAGGTTCGATTCCAACAAGGGGGCCTCACGGTTCTCTGGTTTTCTCCACAGTTCAAAAAAATGCAGCAGGTTAACAGGAAAAAATTGGGAAAATTGTCCAGAATGAGTGAGTGAATGGTTGTCTGTCTGTATACGTGGCCCTGCGATTGACTGGCGAGCGGTCCAAGGTGTACCTCGCCTCTCGTCCGATGCCGGCCGGGATAGGCTGCAGCATCCCCTGCGACCCCGAGTGCAGGATTAGCGGCAGACGATGGATGGGTGGATGGATGGATGGATGGAGAGAGGGACTGAATATTTTGACTAATTGTGAAAATATTATCATAAACTACAAATGCAAGACAGATTCTCCTGCATTTCTTCTTTCCCAGTGACCTGGAGTAAAGATTTAATGCAGATATATCGCTGGTTTGCAGCGATGGCCATGAAAAAAAAGTTGGGCCCATATATACAAATATATATATATATATATGTACACTGCTCCAAAAAATAAAGGGAACATTGAAATGACACATCCTAGATCTGAATGAATGAAATAGTCCTATCAAATACTTTGTTCTTTATATAGTTGAATGTGCTGACAACAAAATCACACAAAAATGATCAATGGAAATCAAATGTATTAATCCATGGTCTGGATTTGGTGTCACACTCAAAAGTGTAAAAACACACTCCAGGCTGATCCAACATTGATGTAATGTCCTTAAAACATGTCAAAATGAATCAGTGTTGCTTCCTATGGTGACAGTTTGATTTTACGGAATTGCGATTGACTTGGAGTGTTACCTTTATTTTTTTGAGCAGGATATATATATATATATGTATGTATGTATAATATTTCTCTCTATTTTTTTGAATGATTATTAATTTTTTAATTTATTTTCTTCAAATATAGTTAGATATGTATTTTTATATATTTTATGTATACATCAGACATACAGGGGAAAGCAGTGGACACTTGGTATTTGCATTATATCACAGTATGACTATGTACATAGTAGGAGTCCTCTGGTACTGATGGTGTGTAATGTAGAAACTGATGTTATTTTACCTGAATTACGATGGAAGGTTTTTGTCCCGCCGTCATGGTTACGGTCACGGTCCGGAGGGGCGACGTCCTCACAAGGGTGGCTGTGTAAACGTGGGAGAGGTTACGGGTTGACCTGCCGCCACTTTGAGCCATATTTGGGTCTCCTTGCACGCAAAGCTGTCTGTCTGTTACGTGCCAAAGTGAAACCTACGTGAACGTATTATTTTTTCTCTTCAAATTTGGACGCCAACGTCAACCTGGATTCCCCGATTTGAGAACCCGAATCGGGGACTGAAGAAAGGGGACGGTTATTATCCGGCAGACAAAGGTCAAAGGTCAAGGTTGCTCCCACCTTGAGTCCTCCCCGCTTCTCATACATTTATTGTGACAGAACGTCCTCAGAACGTCTGACCGGTCAGAGGTCACCTTCAATCTGATGTTCGGCGAAGCCTAATGAGCACGTCGTCAGCTGATGTCGGAGACCCGCGATCACATGACCCTGTGAAGGTTTCGCAGTTTCACCCCACGTTTTCTGAATTCCTGGCGTGCTTGGACGTCGCGCCGCCGTCCTGTGCGTCGGGGACCCCTGGCTCGGGGGCGGGGTTGTTGGGGGCTCCATTAAAAGTTCTAAATCTCACGTGCACGGTCCACAGCGCACGCTGGAATCTGTGAAATGCCTCTCTCCTTGCACTGTAGCCCAGGGGACGGGGCCCCAGGATAAACAACGCTCAATTTTGCATAAACATGCTTTTATCTGTCATGTCTACAGAATAGTTATCCGGTTAATGTTTTCTCGTGTGTGTGTGTGTGTGTGTGTGTGTGTTAATGCTTGCTGTTATGACGGATCATCTCCTAATAGTTAACCCCGAGTAAACTCCTCAAGGAGGAAGTTGATGGAAAGTCTTCCTGATGAGATGACTCCTCAAACAAAGCGTGCACTCAAAGTGATGTGTGAGTGTGTGTGCATTTGTCGCATGTAAGTGTGTGCATGTGTGTGTGTGTGTGTGTGCGTGGATTTTTTAGTATTGACCTTTGCAGGTTCTTTTAAAGCTATTACAACAGGTCATCTCTAATAGTTAACCCCAAGTAAACCAGAGGAGGTGTTGGAACGTTAGATGTGGCGAAAGTGTGTGTGTGTGTGTGTGTGTGTGTGTGTGTGTGTGTGTGTGTGTGTGTGTGTGTGTGTGTGTGTGTGTGTGTGTGTGTGTGTGTGTGTGTGTGTGTGTGCGCGCGCGTTGGCATCTACGTGGTTTTTGTGGAGCAGAGCGAGTCGCACATGATCTCAGCGATGACCCCCACCTCTTATCAGTGGGTTTTCACAAAGGTCAAAAGTCACCGCTGGTTTTACGACAGGAAGACGAGGTTATGTTGACACATATCCCGAGACCCCCCCACCCTCCGTCCGAGACCCCCCCTCCCCAGCTGATAAATCCCATCCTGCTGCCTCCATACCCCTCTCCGCCCTCCAGGAGGGTGGGAGCAGGCACAGGACCGCAATCTGATACAACCCACTTGTGAATAAAACATCGTATCTCAAAGAAGGCTAATAACTGTTAGCTTTGTAGAGGAATATATGTTTTCACTCCTTCATTTTACTTCTTCCTTCACATGTTCATATATTTACTTGTATTCGTAAATGTAGACTAGTAGAGTCGAGAGTAGAGATACTTAATTAATCCCGAAGGAAATGAATACACATTGCACAGATCAAACATGTTGCACACATCGGCATACATACAACCAGTCACTTAGCAGGAAAAAAAAAGATAATAATAATAATAATAACAATCCAAGGAGGTAAGAAAATTGTCTGGATAAGGTGCCTTGCAGTAAACCATGTAGAAAATATGTATATATATATATATATATATATATATATATATATATATATATATATGTGCATATGAATATATGTAAATATGTACAAATACATGAGAATTTATTTTCATATAAATGGGTGTATGCATGTGTATGCATATATATGTGCACATACATATTGAAATGAGTATGCATATACATACATGTACATTTACCTAGCCACATGTAAATCTTTATATATGTATACATATCATACATGTGTGTATATTTACGTGTTGATTTGCATATGTGTATGTACATATACGTATGTATGCATGCATGTCATTTTACGTATATATGGATGTGTATATGTACATTTACAATCATATTTCCCCAAAACAGGTGTTTTCGCAATTTCAACTAGTTTGTTGAAATTTGTGCACAAAACGAAACGAAACAAAACAAAGCAAGAAGTCCACTTTAGAAGAGGAGTACTAAAACAACAGGTAGTATTTGATGATATTCCGTCAATAAAAATAAGTGTTATTAGTGTTTTTTTCCCGGTGGAACCCAAAACATCCAGGAAGCAGTCGCACCTTGATTTTCGCCTTGTTTTAATTTCATTTTTTGAAGTTTCCATCTTCCATCCCGGGGGATCCCCCCACCCCTACCACTGCCCCCTGGTAGAGTAGCCAGAGTTCTTATACAGAGTGTCACCTCTGCACACACACACACACACACACACACACACACACACACACACACACACGCACGCTGACCCTCGGGCCCTGACATGATGGCCAACCCGGTGAGGAAGCAGGAACAGGCGGCGTAACCCTGCCGCGCTCCTGTGGACTGCACGGACGCGTGCCCCCGCCGGGGGCCGTGCGAGCCGCACACACTCACACACACACACACACACACACACACACTCATATACACACACAGCCGCGCTCGCCGCCCTCCATTATTTACAACCAGGCATATCTGCATGCAAACGGCCCATTCGGAGACAATCTGATCACACAGCGGAGGCTTCGGCCGGTCTGTTCCTCTCGCTCGGTGAGAATATCGCCGGGGCGGAATGGAAACTTCATTTTGCAGGGGCTAATATTAGCCCGGGCCTCTGGAAAATTCCTTTTAAATGATCACAAGCTGAGAAAAGGCAAAGAATTTGTTTAGCGTTTTGCCTGACAGTATTCTCTGCATATGCGGCAGTTTATTTCTTTTTTTTTTTTTTTTTCAGATGGGCACACAGGAGGGTCCTGGGAACACAGATGTGGAGGGAGGGAGGGAGGATGGGGGGGTAAATGATGAAATTCAGGGCTGTGTGACTATCCTAGATTTTACACACTTGAACTGCCCTGTCCTGCATCCCCTGGTACCCTCACTGATACATAGACCAGTGTGTGTGTGTTTGTGTGTGTGTGTGTCACTTGTGTCCGTCACCACTCACTTGTGTTTTTTGTGTCATTGCATCTAAAACCCAGGTTCTATATTACACAGTCCTTATCGGTATATGACCCTAACTTTGCAACTCTGTGTGTGTTTGCATGTGTGTGTGTGTGTGTGTGTGTGTGTGTGTGTGTGTGTGTGTGTGTGTGTGTGTGTGTGATTTTGCTAGGAAAATCCCACCTGGCCATAGTTCAGAGGGTGAACAATGAGGGTGAGGGAGACCCCTTCTACGAGGTCCTGGGTATCGTCACCCTGGAGGACGTTATCGAAGAAATCATCAAGTCAGAGATCCTGGACGAGACGGACCTGTACAGTAGGTTCCCACTTCCGTGTTTATTGCGCTTCTATCACCCCTTAAATGTTGAATTAATCTGAAATTAATTCCGTCTTTTTACCGCTCAATATACATGTATATGTTAGGATAGCGGCAGCCGCTGATGTGATCTTCTCTTGCAAGCTTTCGAAATAAATCCAGAGTCCCCGTCCAGAGACCGGATGTTCAAATTACATTTTTAATTACTCCACTTCTAGGGATTTGCGCTAATCCAGCTGTGAGACGTTTCGGCCTCCCGACGTCGACGCGCACATCTGGAGATTCGGCTTCTGGCTCGCGGCCGTTTCTGATCTTTTTTGGGGAAACAAAATGTCAAGAGGCGCCGCTGCCGTCTGCCGCGGATGCCAAATGCTCAGCGCTAACACGCCGCTCTGGTGGTAGCATGCTAGCAAACAGGGAAATAAGAAAGCGCATGGTGTGAAACCACCCAAAAGTCACCAAAAAAAGAGTTTCGTGCAATGCGTCGGATTTAGCGGATTATGTCGGCCATGATGGCGGATTTAAAAAGTGATCATTTTAATCTCTGGAGATTACGACTCCCGGTTTTCGGGGGAGCCGCATCCGCTTCTTTGTGACAGAGTTCCTCACATGGGTGATGTCAGTTGACATGCTAAGCTAATCATAACATTGACGCTTTTTGCTAACACAACCCGGTCACCTGATAAATCAGCTGCAGGACGTCCAAGATTTGATGGACGGCAAATATTATAAACCCTCAAGAGGCTGTGTTTTATCTATATATTCATTTATTCATTTATTCATTATAAAAACAACAGCCTGGACTGGGCAGCTGTCAATCAGAGAGCCATCAACCAATCACATCTGGCCGTTGCATGAGCATAGTTCCGAAATTTGAGATTATCTATGGTTTCCACTCGTGCGTGTGGCGTTCAGGTGGAATCTAAGAACAAAATAGTTGTTTTTTTTTATAATCCGTATTTTTTTTAACGCGACTAATTCACCTTTAACACCTCTCCTAACAACTTCCTAATGTCTCCAAACAATGCATCCTCCCCCAATTTTTTTTTTAAATCCATATTTGTTCAAACCCGAGGAAAAAACAGAAATGGAATATCTTGAAATTAAACTCATTTATGCTTTACATTCGTAAAAAGGTGTGTCCTTCCCATGCGGCCTTTACATTGCCGTGGTTGTTGAGCAATATGTCCACTAGAGGGCAGTGCAGAGGTCAGAGTTCACTGTCAGACCGCAGAAAGAGACGCAAACAGAGGCAGCGAATGCGTATTTACTGTTATAGATGAGCCCTAATATGTGCCGTTTTGCCTCCCAAGTAGCCGAGCTACGCTAACCATCCGGTTGATCGCAAACGCACCTTTTTATCAATTCATTTAAAGACATCAGGTTTGCGCTCAGGACATCTTTCCCGGGAAAGAGCTAGCGCCGTTAGCTAATCGCTCGCTTCCTGCAGGAAGCAAACCACGTTATTATTGTGAAAACAACACATTCTGTCTTTTTCCAACGCCAGAATCACCCCAAAATTTTGATCGGAATAACCAACGAATGACTTAATGAATGAACATTTTTCCTAATGCGCCTGCAATCCTGCATCGCTGTCAGCAAAGCCGACACACACACACACAGAGTGTGTACTCGCCACTTTATTTGTCGCCCCAATACATATGGCTTGAAGTAATGCTAAGAATGTGATAAGCTAACAGTGTAGCCCCCTATAGCTCCCTTTTACTTCTGAGAAAGTCACCGCGGCTACGTTCTCTGGAAAAAGCAATAAGCTCCGGGTAACTCCAGTTTAGTCACCCCGCGACCCGAGACGGCTCTCTCGCCGTCGTGGACGTGGACGTGGACGCTTTCGCCGGCGGCCCGGAGTTTGTCTCACACTCTCACTTTCATTTTCCCGTCCCCAGCTGACAACAAGACGAAGAAGAAAATCACCCATCGGGAAAGGAAGCAGGACTTCTCTGCCTTCAAGCACACCGACAATGAAATGAAGGTTAAAATATCACCTCAGCTTCTGCTGGCTACCCTGCGTTTCTTAGCAACAGGCAAGTGGGCTGTGTTGCTGCTTGACTTCCCCCAGTGTGCCCTGAGCCCCTCGCTGTGGGGAAACAGTGTGTGTATGTGTGTGTGTGTGTGTGTGTGTGCTTTGAGTTTTGGGGCAAGCAAGTGTAGAGAGGACTGAGTATGTGTGTAGAATGAGTATCCGCTGTGTATGTGTGTGTGTGTGTGTGTGTGTGTGTTAGAGGGCGCGCAAGGGAATGAGTTGTGTGAGGACTCACAACCAGCGTGTTGGTATGCATGTGTGTGTGTGTGTGTGTGTTTGTGAAGAGGTGGAAGGCCTCTCGGGAGCGCGGCACGGGATGGTCGCGCACGCCCCGTGCACGGGAACCCAAAGCCCGGCGTCTATTTGCTTGCGTGTCATGCTCGCCGAGGGGGGGGGCGGAGCTGAGGGATGGGGAGGGAGCGGGGTATTACACACTTGTGATCTCGGCCTACAGCTTTAAAAACACCGAACCACCCCGTTCGCTCACGCCCGCCGCTCGGTGACATCACTTCCGGGCCCGGCCGTCCGCCCCGACACCGCCACCCGACAACAGGAAGTAAACTTCCTAATGGGCAGAGCGAGCGTCCTGGCGCCGGTGGGCCCCTCGCGGGCCCGCCGCCGGATTTGCCTCGGAACTTTGACCCGGCAGCTCAGCGTCGATGTAAGGCCTTCTCGGAAGGCTCTTAAGGAGGCGGCGCAGCCCCGAGCGCCGCCTGTCGCCGTGGAGCTAACCGGCCTCGCAAACGCTCCCGTAATAAAATCGCTTCACCTGTAATCCAGTTGATCCTTTAAAAAAAAAAAAAAACATTCTGTTAAATTGAGGGGAAATTCATTCAGAGCCGGAGGAAACACAGGATAGCTGCACTTCAGGGGAAATTGTTACAGCGAATTCTCACGGAAGTTTTCTTTTCATGGTGACAGGCTTCTTCAGCTCTCGATGAGGACTGAAATGTCCTCAAGTGAAGAAATTCAAGTCTAGTTGCCACGACAAGAATTGTGTCGCCATTGCATTGTTATTACATTGCCATTGCATTGTTATTACATTGTTATTACGTTGCTGTTGCATTGTTATTACATTGCTATTACATTGTTATTACTTTATTATTATATTGCTATTGCATTCTAATTATCACAGTGCTATTACATCATTATTTTTGTTTATATTGGTATTGGGTGAGCTGTAGTTTTTGCATATCAAATATGGTGGTAAGCCTTAGGAAGTGGAAATAATATCAGACACGCGTAAATGGGGGGGACGTGTTACTTCCTGTGTGGTTGGCGTGCTAGAATTATCCACTTCCTGTTTGGTTTGGGCAACAAAATCCACGTCTTAGAGGAAATCTTAACAGTTCACGCAGGAAAAGACGCTCGGCGTATTTGAAGGCATTTTACCAAAGTGGATCACCCCGTGACCTCTGACCTTGCGTCTCCGCAGAGGTGGAGCCCTTTGCGCCGGTTCAGATGTCGGAGAAAATCCTGCTGCGCCTGCTGAAGCATCCCAACGTCATCCAGGAGCTCAAGTACGACGAGAAGAACAAGCGGGCGGCGGAGCACTACCTCTTCCACAGGAACAAGCCTGTGGACTATTTCATCCTCATCCTGCAGGTGGGCCGGGATGCGGGATTCGGGCGGCGCACGGATAGATTATCACGGATTTTCACGACAAAGATTCATTCGCGTCAATTGGAGACGATAAGGAGTCCAATAACCGACGGGGGAAAATGTTTAGAAACAAACCAGGAATTGATTTTTCTCACTTCAGTCTAAATACCTGTAAATCAGCTTCCAATCCGCCCCAGAAAAAAATGCAAAATAGACGACTTTTAAAAAGACAAAACGGATCACATAATTGCATGAAATATATTTGTTATAAAATCGCTATCAGGAGCTGAAACTCAACTTTTCACTTGAATTTTTTTTTTTTAATCTAAATTTTTTTTTTTTTAAACCTCTGTTTGATTTCTTGCCGTGTTTTTGACTTTGTTTTGACTCTGATTTTCTACATGCCGCTAAAAATGAAAAAAAAAACAGCGAGACAGAACGAAAGAATGGAGGGGAAGGCTGGACGGATATGTATATTTACACAGGAAATGTTTAGAGATGAGCTGGTAATAATGCACAGGGGGACGTTCACAGTGTAATGAAGAGGTTATACCAGTGTAATAAACAATTATACAATACACACATACACACACTCACACACACATGCGCGTGCGCTGTGTTTGGAGTGACGCGTTGTGTTGCTTCTCACAGGGGAAGGTGGAGGTGGAGGCGGGAAAGGAGGGGATGAAGTTCGAAGCGGGACCGTTCTCCTTCTACGGGATGATGGCCCTGACGGCATCGCCAGGTGAGAGGAGGGAATAAAAAAAAAGGATTTAAGCCTCTTGGGACGACACGTAGGGGCCCGAGCGGGCCGCACCTGGACCGGGATGAGGGGCCCCGGCCGGCTTCTCGCCCAGATGGGTTAGCGAGGAGCCCTCGGACGCCCACTGGGGGCCCATCTGGTCTTATCCAAAGCCCCTCGGGGCCACATCTGCTGTGCACGGGGCACGGGGGCCGAAGACCGACCCGGTTAACTTTTGTTCCTTTTAAAAGTAGAATCGGCGAAATCTGTGGTTCCTTAAAAAAAAAAAAAAAAAAAAAAACGGGTGGGGAAGAAATCCACGGCGGGCCGCTTTCCAGCTCCCATCTCTATTCACATCCACGGCGGTAACTGGCGCCCCCTCGCCGCCGCCGCCACCCCACCCCCGCCCTGTCTCGGGGTGGATGATGCAAACATATGCAACAGTTGAGATTTTTTTTTTTTTTTCTGATTTTTTTTAATTATTTCTTTGGATAAATATTTAACACACGTGCATACCTTTTAAAGTGTTTTTTACATATTTTTAAATTTGATTTTTTTTTTTTTTTTTGTATATTATTTTCCACTCCCCCCCCACACCTCCAGCCAATGACTTCACTCGGTCGTTTCAAAACAACGCGAAGATACTGTTTTAGTATTGGTTTTGGTCACCCTTGTTTTTTTTTTTTTTAATAATTCTAGTTTAAAAAATTTGATAAAATAAATAAAAATGTATTATTGTATTATTGTCTTTTTTTCAGATCAATTTTAATTTTTAAAAAATTACTTTTTTCCTTTCCAGACACCAAACCAGATCTTCATGCATAAATAAATGTTATATTACTTCAAGTATCGATCTCAACCTCAAAAAAGTAACGCATTCATTGAATTTTTGATATTTTAGGGTGTCTTGAGACGCCGTTTGACCTCTGGTCCGCCCGGCTACGGAGGAGGGGGAAATAAATGACAGCGAAAACAAAACGATTGAAATCAAATAAACCATTAGAGCTGCCGCTGGCATTTGATAGCATTCCTGGGCTGTTTTTTTAATTTGCTTTCACCAGACGAGACCTAAAAATAACACGTTCCCGGTCCTTTCGGTCCCTGTAAGAAAATCCAACGCATTTCGGTTCCGCAGGAGCCCCGCCGTTCCAAGCATCGCCGGGGCCTCGATTCGGGGAGCGACGGCAATCCGGCGATGTTTTTAAAAAAATAAAAAAAAATACAAAAAATACAAAAATACAAAAAAACGTTCCTTTTTATTTCAAAAAAAACAAAAAGGAAACTTTTTTTGTATTTTTTCGGAGTGGCAACTTCCGGTGGCGACAGCAAGACTCACACAGAGATTCACTCAGTTCATTCATAAACTGAACCGCCATTCTTTAATCCACGGAGTTGATAGGAGATGAGAGACACCTAGTGGTGGGGAAAGGTACTGCAGCAGCCTACCTCACCTTCAGGTGTTCTGATAATCTCAGTTTTATTTATTCTAAATGCATCACAAGGATTATTCATCCACTTTTGATTGACAGGTGTCCTCTCCCTCTTTTTCTTTCTCTCACAGTTCCCCTGTCCCTATCCCGCACCTTTGTGGTCAGCAGGGCCGAGTCCTTAGCTGGGTCACCAGGTACGTCGGACCCCACGCGCACTTTTACACACCCCTCACACACACCGCGGGTCAAGGAAGTAGCCGCCTTGAGCCGGCTTCCGGGAGCGGCGGCTTTTCTTTTCTGCGCATGAAAAGTCCAACTGCACCCGAACGCATCGTTTTCATCCGCCCGGCGGCGGCGGCGGCGGTGGTGGTGGTGATGGGAGCGAGGGGGTTAGAAGCAAAACAGATTTAGACGCTAACACCCTTTTCCTCCGAGCCATTAGTCAAGTGGCTGAATGGCGATGCGGACTGGAGGCCCCCGAGTGGACCCCCACCCCACTCCCACTCCCACCCGCCCTACCCTTTAACCCCCCCATCTACATAAACAAGGCCCGCAGCTTCGGCCCCCTGCCGGACACGCACACACATGTTTGCACGCAAGGGAGGGAGGGCACCCGGACGACTTGGTGCATGTGTTTGCATGTGCGGATGCATTATGTGTGTATTCTTGACATGCATTTACTGTTTGTTTTGTGTATGTGTGTGTCGTGGAGGGGGGGGTCGTAATGATCTGGTCCCTGCGGCCTCAAGAAAGTAGAGTACTAATCCGCAAGAGTTCACATGCCAGGTCTTTGGCCCACTGTGCTCAGTGCACGCACACGTACACACACACATGCACACGCACACGTATACACACACATATTCCTACATGGGATTACATACATTCCAGACGGCGTAGTAGCATTAGCATCGGCCAAGCCGTTTCCACTTTGTTGTGTGTGATTTTGCACTAGGCTTCTTTAAGAAGTGGAAAACATAATCTGGCTTTAATTAAAAAAAACACACACACACACACACCTGCAGAATAAGACTTCTGTGTGTTCGGAGGCAGAAAGAATCTCTGCTGCATCACCGGGGGCCGATGACTCATTACCTGCTTTGTGTAAAAGCCCACTCCCCTTCCCGACAGAGAGATAAACAGATTACATTCCCAGCAGCATCTCGCCCGGCTCATGCTAACAACACAAACTTAATCGGGAATAATGTCATCTTTGACAAGACCCCCACTTCGTCCATCCGCCCCGTATTACCCCCCAAGGGTCTTATATAAGTGGGGAGACGTCAAAGGCCGTCGAGCACTTGAAAAATGGCACCTTGTTTATGACTTTATCAGAGGAAAATGAGATTAAGTTGCCTGAGTTGCCCCCTTTGGTCGGGTCAGCTACCTCGCATGACTGCGCCGCCACCGCCAGGAAAGGAAAAAAACAGCCTCAAGCTCAGTTTTACCCGTTTCTTGCATCGGCCTGGTGAGATGGCCGGATGTCCTTGTCTTCTCTGTCGGGGCATCACGGACCCCCCCCCCCACCCTTTCCCTTCCATCCTATTTCTGCAAAAACTCATCAAACATGCATTCCAAAATGCTCCTTGTGCACACATGAAGTGGAAAATATGGTTTGGAGCGAATCCATGCCGGGGTGTCATTCCTCAACTGACCACTAGGGGGCACTGTGACAACCTCGTTTTGCCTGGGAGAAAAGTCAGGGGAAAAAAATTGGAGATAAAAATGGAGCAGAAGTGATCCCAGCGTGACGGCGGCGCACCTGAAATGCTTCACATAGCTCTGCCGCGCATGTATGCCGTGTGACGGGCAAGACTTTTAAAAGGCCGGTTTTCTGAATGGAGTTCTGCTAACGAACATTGGATCAGTAAGGGATGTGGACTGTGGGTGTACATCAGCGTGTAACTTGTGTCTTGTTTCCTGTCACCATGTAAACGTGTCACCCCTCCGCCTCCCATCTCGCCTCTTTGCAGAGAATAAATCCCCGCCGCGGCCGTTCGGACTCAACCACTCCGACTCCCTGAACCGGAGCGATCGGATAGACGCCATCACCCCGACCCTCGGCAGCAGCAACAACCAGCTCAACTCCTTTCTGCAGATCTACGTGCCCGACTATTCCGTCAGGGCGCGCTCGGACCTGCAGTACATCAAGGTGAAAACACACACCTAAGCACGCACACACACGGTGTGTATTCTCTGTACCTCCATCACACGCGACCTCGTCGTCTCCTAGGTAACGCGACAGCAGTACCAGAACGCGGTGATGGCCTCGCGCATGGACAAGACGCCGCAGTCCACGGACAGCGAGTTCACGAAGATCGAGCTCACGCTGACGGAGCTCCACGACGGCGTGGAAGCCCCCGCCGTGGTGGTCACCACCGCGGCGGGCCCCGCCGGCCCCACCCCGACGGTGACCGTCGCCGTGGCCAACGAGACGTCCCACCTGCTCAGCCAGCAGCTGAACTGTGTCGGCCTCAGCAGGAGCAACCACAGCGCTCACAACGAGGGACCTATCTAGCCCCCCGCCGAGCGCCGGTGGAGCCCCGGACCCTCCACCCCGTCTCGTGGACACGCTGAGAAGATGGAGATGAGGGAAAGTGGGGGTGCGCGGGGAGGGGGTGGGGGGTTCGCTCCGAGCGGTAGCCGCCACCCTCCCGTCGGTGTGATCCTTTCACGGCGGCGGCGGCGGCGGAGGGGGAGGGGGGAGGTCGGGGTGCGGTGACACCCACGGAGCGCCTCCACCCGAGCCCTGTCGGAAACCCCTGCAGTACCACACCCCGCCACAGGGGGCGCCATCGGGGCGCACCTGTGACTGAGTTTCTATTCGGGACAATCTGACACTTTCTCATGGAGGTGACCCTGGACCAGAAGACACCAGAGTGCATGCAACCAGCATCCCTTTACACACACACACACACACACACACACACACACACACACACACACACAGATGCACGTCCATCACTGTAATCTCTCCTCAGGCCAAAGACATTGGTCCCCATTTCGTACACTGGACAGACTGCTTTACATACACACACACACACACACACACATTCAAACACACACACGCACTCACACACACACACACACACACACACACACACACACACACTCTCCCCCACCCCCACCCCCGCAGCATCTTTCAGGGAAACTCAGTCGACTGTTGACCCCCATCAGGACGGACTCACACACGCAGAGAGCAGCGTTTTTACTTTTTATTTTTATTTGTTTTCCCTTTTTTTTTTTTTTTTTTTTTTTTTTTTTGAGTTTTCCGTCAAAAAAAAGACTGCACCAAAAACTGCTATCGAGAGAAAAAAAAACAACGAACCAAGAATGTTTTTTTTTCCCGTATTTATTTATTTTATAGTAATGTATGTGTATATATATATACATATATATACATATACATATATGTATATGTATATATATATATGCGGCGTGTGGAAGACGCGGCGTGTGTGCGTGTGCGTGTGTGTGCGCGGGACTGGAAACTGTCACGGGAGTGCGCGTGTCACATCAGGAAGCACACGCGGAAACGAACATCCGGTCTGTGAGCGGGACGGTCTTCTGCAGATCCAGTGTGTATATTACAGATCTCCTTATTTTTACTATTATTCTAAAATCAGGCGGATGGAACTCTTTTATCTTTTTCACCTTTTAAAAGAAAAAAAAGCAAACGAAAAAAAAAAACAAATTATAAAAAAAAAAAAAAAAAAAAAATCACACTATTGCCTTTAAGAGAAATCATATCATTAATTATTTTAACAAAGTGCAATGAGCTGAGATTTATTTAAGAGATGATTATGAATAAAAGAGAGAAAATCACTGTATTTTAAATCGACAGATATATTTGTATGTATGTTCCGTGTGTGTATATTTGTTTGTGCGACAGATGCTAAAAAAAAAAAAAAAAAACCCGCAGCCATCGTCATCGTCATCTTCATCGTCATCTAGCGGCGTTTATTTTTTTTCCCTTCTCTGTCCCTTTCATTTTTAATTTTTATTTTATTTTTTTTTGCATCCGTTGACCTCAAAAACACGACGCCTGCTGTACGTTACGACGCGGAGGTGTGTCAACCGCGCTGTAGTGACGTGGGAGTGGGAGTGGGAGTGGGTTCGGGGTGGGTGGGTGGGTGGGGGGGTCAGAGCACCTATGCATGTGGAATGTTCGATGTCTTTCTATTTTGTTGCCAATTTTACGCGTAATCAAACTTGACAATTGCACAGTATTAATGACCTCATCTAACATGTTGAGCGCCATCAAGGTCACGAAAAGCAAGCTCGACATTAAACGTGTCCACGAATGAAATGCACTTCTGACTTTTTGCACCTGTGTGTGTGTGTGTGTGTGTGTGTGTGTGTGTGTGTGTGTGTGTGTGTGTGTGTGTGTGTGTGTGTGTGTGTGTGTGCGTGTGTGTGTGCCGTCCGGGTCAGAATCTGAAACGTCGCTGCTGTTGGTGATGAAAGGTCGACTATTATTATTATTATTATTACTATAGTACTGTTATGATTATAATATAATAATGATAATGTTATTATGAGCATGTGTTTTCTGGTCTATCATTTTTTATTTCTCTTTTATTTACTTATTAGATTTTAAAAAACGAATCTCAATATTTCTTTGTATTATTTTATTTTTATTTTATCTCTATTTCTATTATATTTTTATTGTCTTCATTGTCATCTTTTTCGTGATTATTAATAATGTTATGATAATAGCAGTAATTACAACACTGATAAATAAAAGGTAAATATTTGAAAATAGATAAATAATAAATAAATTCAACAATTCATAAACCTGCAAATACATTTTCAGGTCTATAAATGGTTTACTAATGCGTGTTTTGAAAAAATTGTAACCTGTAATTTTAAGTTACCTAGATGATTATTAGATCATATTTCAATATTCAATTCAATCTTTATATTTCAACTTGGTGTTACTGCACTCATTGTTTTTAAACTATTTTCAGTACTCGTGGCAGTATTATTGATAATAAGAGAAATAATGAATAATGATGATATTAAATTGGATGTGAGTATTTGAAACTAAATAAATTAATTATAGACAAGAAAATCACCTTTAAAAAGCCCAGCGATTGACACACAAGCCTCACCTGAAGTCCAGGAAATTCCCTCAGGTGTCAAATACGACTGCTTTCACGACCCCGTGACGTCACAGAGTGTGGCTTCCTTTTTAAACGCTTGAAATATATATATTTTTTATGTACATTTTCATCTTTCAATACTTCTGCTAAATCTGGAATTTGATGATTTCGAAAAACGAACCCGTCCTCGCCAGTGACGTCACCGCGATGACAAGAAACATTTCCTGTCAGTTCTGTTCGTGGCCACTAGAGGGCGCTGTTTCACGGTTTTCACACAGCCTGCGCTCCGGAGGCAGGCGGAGAAAAGCCACCAAACACTAAGAATAGTGTAAAAAGTCAGTGATGGTTGAATCCAACACTCAACATAAAAACATTGGAAAATAGATCACGAAATGAAAAGTAACTTTACACGGTTTGCAGTTGTAACCTCCTGGAGAAAGTCATTCCAGACCCTTCGGCTCTCCCAACCCCATGCACAGCAAGAGGTCGTGCACTGGCATAATAGGATTAATTTACATTTTAAATCAGACGCTTTGAAACCCAACTGGATTTAATCGTTTGTAACGTCGATAGCTGGCTATGGGTCTTTAATAAAACCTGCTCATTATGGACGACTTCAGCCTTATTTTGGGGAATTTCATTATTATAATTTATGTTTTCTTGCTCTTTTTACAGTAATCAGAAGGCAGCTCACGTATCAATGTACAAACGTATTATGCAAATGGATTCTTGCGGTGATTAAAATAGTAAATATTGAATTCCATATTATTTATGATTGTTTTCAGGGGTTGGGCTGGATCCAATCAGAGTTGTTATTGTTGGACGGGCGGCGGCCTGTCAATCACAAGACCAGCTGTCCTCTCATTCACACCTGTAGATTTAGCCTTTAATTAACCCACTGAAAGAAGAAGGGGAACCTGGAAGGAACGAGAAGAGGATTAAAAAACCCAGATTGGAACCAGAAGAACATAAAGAACCCAGGTAGGAATCTGCAGAACTCAGAGAGAAGCCAGGCAGACAGTCTGATTCCAGACCTGTTTTGTTCGTACAAAAATACACAATTGGAAACCTCAGTTGTCACTTCAGTCCAGTTCCCTTCTACACCATATTTTAAAAGTAAACTATTTCTGCATGTGACTGGCATACTTTGTTTGGAATTAGAAAATGTATATGAATCTTAGGGTTTTAATCAAATATTTTATTCATTCATGTATTTTCACATATCTTGTGGGATACTATTGCAAAATCACTTTTTTTTCGTGATATCTGGTAATTCCGGTGACTCCAGCAGAGGTCCCAAGCACTTTGCTCGTCAGTTGTGTACTCTCTTGGTATTCAGAGGTTTGCAGTTACACACACACACACCTCGGTTCATGTAGTATTTTCAACCACACACACACACACACACAGAGGCCCAAACACGGATGAACAAACACACCGTGGCGACACAATTATTAAAAACTAGTATTTATTGTACTGTCATTTGCATCAACGTACAGTCTGTGGAGTTATTTCTGAAAACAAACACGTTTGGAGGTACACGGGGAATTACTAATAATTTTTTATGCATAAAAACAGAAAAAAAAACAGATTAGCATAGTTTATAGGCGCTGACACGGAGGCTCTCTGGGCGTTGGGACTATTTATTTGATATCTGTATAAAGAAGTGGTTCACGTTGCGGAGCGACGGATCTCTGAGGGCTTTGGAGAAAAACTTCATTTGGGAAAAAAAACATAAGGTGGGAGGTGTGGAGGAGGGTCAAAAAAAAAAAAAAAGAAATACAAGGCTCACATTTCACTTCGCCGGCCGGCTCTTAGCTTCCTCTCCCGGTGCGAAAAGTGTCGACGGCGGAACCCGAGGGGCCCCCGGGGGCCCGCGGTGGCCCCCCGAGGGGCGGACGTGGCCCCTCCGGGTCCGCGATCAGGACGCAAAATCTGAGAACACAAACGTGACGTTAGTAAAGAATGAGAAAGTCAGTTGCGGGGCTCCTCGGCTGAAAGACGCAACGCCGATGGTTCAATTCCTGCCAAATCAAATTTAATCCCAGACTTTATCTGATGCTTTTTTATATCCGAAAAGAAAACGAACGTGAGGAGCCAAAAAACACTTACAAGGCTATTTTTAGTTAAACGAGCTCATCCTTTTCTGATCTTTGAACACACACGCACACACAACACAGAAATCCGAAGGTCACAGTGATCAATGTTTGAATACTACTCACACACACACACACACACACCGTCGTCACGAAGAATCCCGCAAAACAAGTCGTCGCAGTAATACGACTCCCAAGTCCACCTGAAACCGAAGCTTGCCCCCCCATCACACACACGCACACACACACACCTAACAGACAAACCCGCGTTCTGCAACCAGCAGCTCTTCCCGTGCACGGACACACACACACACACACAAACTTTCCTGGTGGAAAGAGTGACACGCTCCGGTTACTTTCCTTTAAAATCCACGCTGAGAATAAAACTAGGCAGAGGAGGACCCCCTGCTTTGACTGTTGTCATGGAGACTATCGGCAGTAGATACAGTACGGTGTCCTCGCCGTTGCCTGGTAACCAGATATCAGTCCGGCACGGCCCCCGCCGGCCGGCCCACGGTGCGCTCCGGGGCCGGCTTGTGCTTCGGTGCTCCCCCGCCGCGGCCGGAGGAGGGGAGAGAGGGACGGGATGGGACGGTAGGGTGGGAGGGGAGGGCGAACGGACACGCGGGGCCGCTTCCACGGAGCGTCAAATTAAAAACATGTTTCCCTTTAGCACCGTCAGGACGAAGGAGCTTCCTTCAGCCATGAACAGGGAAACGACGGAGAAGCCCAGGTTACATTCATCTGCCAACGGCTCTCACAGCAGTAAAGAAAGATTGTTATGTTTATTAGTGGGTGTTTGAGCGGGAGTTTAAAAAAAAAAAATCAATTAATAAAAGAAAAAGCATAAAATGTCAGTTGAAAAAAATTAAATGAAGGGAGGAAAAGCTTGGGTTTTTAAGGGACTGTCTGATTGTCTGTCTGTCATACGATCCCTCATTCTACTGGCCCTTTCCTCAGAAATCTCCACTGTGTGTGTGTGTGTGTGTGTGTCTGTGTGAGTGTGTGTGTGTGTGTGTGCATACAGTATTGATTAACACACACACACACAACGGACAGATTTTCTTTGCCGACTCAGCCGAAGAGCTCAACCGGAACTGTGGAACGTAAGGCGGCAGGAAAGGAACATTGCACTTTGTAAAGTAGAGCTCTTCACTCTTCTTCTTCTTCTTCTTCTTCTTCCTCTTCCTCCTCTTCGTCGTCGTCCTCGTCGTGGCAGTGCGTGATCTCCTGCGGCGTCTGAGGGAACAGGTTGGGGGGTTTGATCTCGCTGAAGGAGCGGGTCAGCTGGTTCCGCTTGCAGTCCAGGTCCTTGCAGTCGCTGCAGTGGGTGCGGTTGCGCGTGGCCAGCGGCGACTCGGCGTCGATGTCCACGTGCGTGTGCTCCACCGTCGACTCGTGGGGCATCTGGGTGGGCGGCGGGACGGGTGAGAGGGTCGCTCGTCGCAACCTCAGAGAGAGAAGCGATCGGAAGAGGCGGAGTTCTTCCGGCTTACCAGCACGTGCGCGGCTCTGAAGAGGTAGCTGAAGGGGTAGTATAGCAGGTTGATGAAGGAGGCGGCGTACAGGTCGGCGTAGCGCATCACCTGCGAGGCGAACAGCGTCTGTCTGGAGCCGCTGCGGAAAAGGCTTCCCATCATGCCGTAGCACATGTCCATGTCGTGCGTGACTTTCTGAACAGGAGACGAATGTCATATTTCAAGATAACACATCCTAAAGCAAACAGGCATTCTCTCTCACGCACACATAATAATAACAATAATCATAAAACAGGATTTTGTGTCAACAGCTTGACTCTCCCCGCTGTCTGTAAGGGGGCGTCATAGCTTAGTGAGCAGCCGTGCTCAGTCATGCCGGTTATAGTGGGCGAGGTCTTGTGGTGCAAAGGCTGATTTACACACACACACACACACACACAGAGTACTGCGTGTGATAAAGTTGTCAAGTGGGCCGAGATCAATTAGTGACTCTTCCTACTGTGCCTGAGCGTTTTAACTGTTGCCATAGAAACAGGGGCGATTAAAGTTGTACCTTGACTCGTCTCTGAATAGCGCTGATATCCGGCCTCTCGTTGCTGCTGCTGTCCAGATGTCTGAGGGCGGGGAGGGGAGAGCGATGATTAGACATGACAAGACCTCTTGATATCAGTTTGCAGAGCGCAGTGGTGCAACACCGAGCCACGTGGGGTTATAAATAACGCCATTTATCAGGCGAGCGCAGCGCCCGCTGACCCCGGCGATCACTCTGGCACGCTCACATGCAGGCAAACAGACGCCACCGCTACGAGGAGCAAAGGGTGGCCCGGCGGCCGGAGGCGGAAACCACGCAGTTTGAGAAAAGGGAGCGGCTGAAAGGTTGCAGATCTTACTTGTAGAGCTCCGCCAAGAAAATGTCCAGGCCTTGCAGCTCCTCAAATAAAGCTGAAAAAAGAACAGTGGAAATGTCGGTGTCTTATCGCTCATCTACCACTCAATGTTCACTTGCTAGACTTTCACTTTGTATCTATTGAGCACGAGCATTAGTAAATTTAGCTTATGCGCAAATTTCTCTGGAAATTTTTTTTTCTATTGTAAGTCGCTTTGGATAAAAGCGTCTGCCAAATGTAATGTAATGTAATGTAATAATGTAAAAGTTTGACATTGCAGCAGCTGCTGTCGGTCAGGTTCCCGTCGAGCGTTATTTAATGCCGGTGGGACGGTGGACCTCGGAAAAACAACCTCTTGCAGCGCAGAGGGACCACAGGATGTAACCGCATTCGTGTGACGCAAGCGAAAGGCAACCGGCTCCCACTCATGTCTGTTTTTGGTGTTTTGTTCTGCAGGCTCACAGCTCTTGTCCGTCCACACGTGCAGCTCCTGGGCCAGCTCGGGGATGACCAGGAACGTCCTCCAGCCCTGACGCTTCTTGGACTTGAGGATGTCCCCGAAGATGTGGTCCCCGATGTACACGATGTCCTTCCCCTTCGCCCCCAGCAGGTCGCACACTATGTCTGAGGAACCTGAGAGGAGGTGAGGCGGCGTTAACACAGAAACAAGCAGCTCTAGCGACGGTGGACAATGAAAGCGTGAATCAAAGGTCTGACCTCCGGAGTAGACGATACCGTGCTGCAGAGGTCCGGTGTAGGTTCCGATTTTTAGACGGCCCGTTGTCTGAAATTGGAAATCATACTTTCTCTATGTGTTGTGTGTGTGTGGAGAAGAATCATTTTCGAATCAAGACTACCAGACATAATCAGCTATGCAAATATGCCCTGACTGCACCTGAGCTGTCGTAAGCTCTGCGAGCTGTTTACTTGAGGAACAATGTGGGCCATGACTGCAGCAGGTCTGTAAAAATTCACCACAAAATGCCAGAAAGAACTAACACAGAGGTGAAGAATGTTTGGTCTTCTGTTGGACAGCTGTTTGTTTAGTCCACTTGCAGTTTAGAGAGTACACGCAATCCCCTCGGGGGCCCCTGATTGACTCGAGGCCTCGAGTCACAGCACAACTCTAGCCCTTTGCTAGAAGCTGTGGCAGTACGCTGAAGCCCACGGTTATAATGGGCTTCAAAGCAGAACGAGGGGGTTCGACTAAATCTAAACCGACACAGTATAAACGTACACTGGGGATTCCTGAGGCCACTAACTGTCCTGATCCAGGTCTTTCTTACCGTGTCTACTTGTCTGAGCACTGTCCCTTCACCAAAGAACAGGGGCTTCCTGGCGTCCACGAGGATGAGGTCGAAGTAGGACTGCCAGGGCCGGTGGGACGTACCGGGCTGCGGGGGGGCACGGTCACAAACACACCTTTCACCCCGGGAAACACACATGTTGGTCAAACAGAGGGGACGGAATCTTACCTTTGGGCCGTGGGGGAAGTCAAACAGGTAGGTCATGATTTTCTATGAAAACACAAAAACACAGACGGTGAGGTCGATGAAAATGTTCAGGTCTCACATGCACACGCACACACATACACAGATGCAGCTAAGTGTGGCAGCTTTTCCAATCAAAAGATCAGCAGCTCTTTTGTCCCCCACGGGAATTGACTCTGAATGTACACAGATTTAGTCATTTCTGCATTGCCCCCAACCCCCCCCTTACATGAGGGATTTCCCATGGGGTGCACGCCCCTACTTACATCAGTGTATTTGTAGTCACTGTTGGTAGCTAAAAAAACCTTGGCGACTTCATTCATTCGGCTGAGGAGCAGAGGCAACTTCCCCTGGTGGGAACAGAGAAAAAACAAAAGGCTTTAAGCTCCAAGAGTCTTTACAAAGAAGCCTCGTTCAGAAGCTGTGTGTGTGTGTGTGTGTGTGTGTGTGTGTGTTTCCGAACACATCCTTGCTGAATACAAACTACTCACATCTTTGACCACATACTTCTCCAGGTTCTCAACCGTTTTCTCCTTCAGAGTACCCTGGAAGGCAGGGAGCGGGCGTCAAAATATAGTTTTACCTGCAGCAGTTTCACTTTAAACACGAAGATATCAGCGGAAATTCAGTCCATTTGGCAACGGTTCAGAATAATTAACTGGGAGTCGGGGTTATAAGGGATGTGTGTGTAAAAAATTCAAAAGACCCTCATCTAAACACATGCCAAGGATTTCTCTGTAGGCTTCTTTTTTTATTTTTAACAGTAGAAATGTAAATGAGTCTGCCTCAGAAAAATATTTACTTTGAGAGAGAGAGACAGAGAACTCTGTTTATTCATTAACACCAGCAAAAGCTGTATGCTTTTTCTGCCATTGTGTAAATAGTTAAATCCTGATGTGGTAAAAATGAGAATGTTCGACCATTGAGAAACAGATAACCAGGGGGTCTTGAAATGGCCCGGGATATCTGACGCCGACCACCTCTGAATGCAGCAAAGGCTCGCTCCTCTGTGTTCTTGGTGTGTTTTACAACCGGATTCGACTCTGGAACCCATTAGAGCATCATTTTAATGTCCGCTATAAACCCGGCCCGCATGTCACTGACGCATCAAATCGCTTTCAAATCGGTGCAAAACTTCAATTTCACGGCCCAGTTTATCGGCTATTTCCACATCAGCACGTGCAGACCTTCCGTCAGTCAGCGGACTTTAACTTTATCAGGCGGGCCGATGTTCCCGTTGAACCCGCGGCTGCATGCCGGTGGTCTCAACTGTCCAGTGGATGCTTGGAGCCAGATCAAACCAGATGACATAGTGCTTACAGCTGTTGGGTTTCTTTTCTAATTTTAGAGCCAGTGCAATCATGACCTATATCAGAATTAGGAGGCTGCGATTGTTTCTCTGAGCCGCATCAATCCGAAGGTCAGATCAGCCGTGCGTGTGCTTGTGAAGAGGGACGATACACGACAAAATCAGAATTACACAATGACCCGATTCTTGAAAATGAGAAGAAATGTTAAGTTAAAGGTTGTTGTCATTACGAAGGCGATCCTGTTTGATTTCGGTATCTTACCTTGAAGTGGACCCAGTCCACGGCGTCACGGACGTCCTGGAACATGCTCTTGTAAGACATGAAGAGGTCGCCGTCCTTGAAGCCCGTTTCACAGCTGGGGGGGGGGAGCAGAGACACACACATACGCAGCCGCCACACAGGGCCAGAACTTTACAGAACGTTGTTAAAGGTATGACATTTGTTTCTTTCTTTTTCTTTCTTTTTTGTTTGCTTTTATATGGGATAGCCTTCCCTTGTTGGAGAGGTCCCCAGCCAAACAGGAAAGCATTCTCCCCCTAAAAGACCAACAACCAGGTTTCAGAGGACAAGAGACCATGCATCCATTCCAGATTACATTCTCAACAGAGTCACAGGCCATTACATCCCTTAGCATTAACATTTCAAAGATTATTCTATAGACTGATTTATTGATTGAGATTTTGTTCTTCGTAAGTAGTCAATGGAAGAAAAAAAAAAGCGTGTAATTTCATCATTCCTCATTCAGATAAGGATCCATGCTTCTATACAATTAGTAACAGGAAAGATGAATGGACAGCGGTTACAGGAAAGACGAGTCAAAGTCATTTGACTGAACTGACCTTTTGGCTTCCAACTGACCAGAATTAACCCAATTAGCGGTTGAGTCATCCCGACTCTCCCGTGCCGTACGGCTTTCTACGTGCCCCGTCTGGCTTGCAACTCTCTTTGTGTCACCATGCTGCCGTGCCCAGAGACTTGTATTTTGACCAGTAGTGAAAATATTGAATGCCTACCTTGTGTATCTATCACAGTTGGAGAAGAAATCCACTAGGCAGGCAAAGAGGTAGGTTTCTTGAAAAAAAGAAAAAGAGATGGGTTTTTGTTGTGTTTTTCTTTTTTTATTTAAGAAGACAACAGTTAGACGAGTTACAAGTCAAACTCACCTGGCAGGTTGAAGAGTGTGTTGAGGATGTAGAAGCGCTCGGTGTCATCCCTCTGGATGAACTTGTTGGGGTAGCGCTCGCGGATCTCGGGGCTGGGAAAAGAAAAAGGTTTTAGGATGATCCTTGCGTTCCATGTCAGTCTAAAGTGTTTGTAAACACCACACACAGCAGTGCCACTGACAATCAAACGGCAGAGAAAAGCCTTCCAGTCTCTCACCCTCTGAGGAAGTTGAATCCATGGACGCAGACCAGTATATTGCCGTAGGCATCGACCTTCAACAGGTTTCCATACATGGTGTCAAACACAAGGCCCCTGTTAGTGTAATGAAGGCTTATATTAGAACCTTAAAAGCTTTGAAAACACAATCTTGATCATCATGTAACACGTGAGCCTTTATTCTCATGACTGTGGCATAAGAGGCGGCTAAAGCGGGAGCTAATAACCATCTTCCGGCTAACACTTGAAGCTAACCGGTCTGACCTGGTGGGAAAGGACGGGTCGTAGACGAAGCTAAGCAGCTCCTGGGGGTAGCCGATAGAGACCAGCCGCTCCACTGTGAGCTCAAAACCCAGGGACTCGTACTCCGGGGACTTGTACACTGGAAATAAGACAAATTCGCACACAATAATAAAAGTCAGGCCTGGACACTTTCAGTTATATGTGAGCTTATGTCTGTACTGACTCTCAGTCGTCCAGATCGCTGATAAATCTTATCCTGGCAACCCGGCTAGCTCAACATCTTGAAGATGTCGGCCTCTCATCCAAGCGCTTCTCGGGTTCCAGTTGCATTTGAATCTAGGTCACAGTTCACCTTGGTGTTATTGTGAAAAGCTTCAACTCTCAGGCTTTTTTGCTGACTCGGAAACCTCAGCAGACTCTCTTTTCAGGCTTTTCCTTTAAGGCCAAAGTGACTTTTCTTTTTAAGCTAGGCAATTCTTCTTGCTTGATGCTATTTCTTGTAGTATCAGTGGTCCAGCTGAGAAGAGGGTCTCCTTAGAGGTTCTAGGGCATGGTACGTAAATGTCAAATTTACGTAATCACTGTATCAAGTGTACACTTGAGAAGTCATGGCTGCAGGCGAAACTGTAAACGTGACGTAGGCGAAGTTGAAATGGAGGCGACATGTTGTCATTTGGCCTCAGTCATCTTGCACTTCTCATTACGCTGCCTTTTCAATGCTCCTCAAGACTCGGTGGTGTCAGTGGAGTTTAACAACAAGCTGTCACTGTCTCGCGAAAATCCCTCACACGTACCCCCTGCCCCTCTCTTTCCTGGCAAACACAGAGGGGCTGCATGTTCCGAACATAAATCCGTAAAGTAAATCAGGTGTTGACATTTAAAAAAAAGAAAATAGTCTCAAGTTTCAGCGGCGGCTCTCATTAGCCTGGCTGACATTAAAAAAAAGTGTTGGCGCCTTTCCATTGGCAGGGTCGCATATTTTCCCAGGGCCCAAACAAATAGTGAAGCAGGGGGATCAAGCAAAGGCTCCAGAGGAGGCGGTCAGGGGATTAAAATGCTAACTGACACCGGGAAGAGAGTATGTCACGTTATAAATACAAAACAAGAATGCACTTGTTGTTGATGGCTGTTTTCTCAAGTCCCCCGGGATTCAGGTGGGAGGCCCTTCGGAAGAGGAAACCGATTGGTCAGGTTTCGGCCAGTAGAAGACAGTTTACATGGGACAAACAGAAGAAGCAGCTTATGTAGTGTCCGAAACCGGCGTGAGTCACAAGCGGGTATGAACGGGTTCAGGAAGGGGGACTGTTGGTGACCTTGGAAAGTAAGTCACTGAAAATCAGACTGACAGTTCCATCCACAGCAATAAACAGCCTCTCCTCCCCCTCGGCAGTCAGATTCCTCTCCCTGTTTCGAGGGGCTACAAAGAAACCTATTTCTGGAGCCACTTCCCCTCTGTCACCTTCGGCTATCATCACCTCTCACTTTCTTAAGATCGGCATCGGGCTGGTTCCACACATCAGGACGCTCACGCCGCCCCGACGCACAAACGTGCAGTAAAACTGTGGGGAGTTTGTTTTTATTACATGATAATATGAGGGTGGAGTTTATTGCCGGGTGTTACCAGGCGCACCTGACACATTAACAACTGCACGGCACCTGAAACTAAATACATTTCCCAGAAGCTTGAAAAAGGATCCGCCTTTTAAGTAAACCATGGAGACACTTTAACTCCCCCATTAAGTTTGTAGTAGTACATCAGCTCTTCTTCCAAAACTCATCTTAAAGCCCACTGAAAGTTTCCAGATTCTCCCGAAAAAATATAATGTGAACGCAATAGTTTGATCGCCATTCGGCCACACAAACGATGAGAGCCGAGAGCAGTAAAGCCGAGGTCAATTAGGTCACCGTGGTAATGCGTATCCCCTCCCCTCATCAAGCCCCGAGCTCTGCTAGCTCCGACTGCCCGTGTCGGATGCACATTCACCCTGACAAATGTAGGAAGATAACTGATTTAAGTGGAAATAAATCTTAATTTGGTTCCTGCATCTTATGGACTGACTCGTGACGCCGGTGCTGGTTTGAACACCCGTGTCTCCATGCCCTTGAGCAGCTTCAACGCTTCATTTACAGTTGGTCGGGTCCAACGTACTGGAGCTGTGGCATCAATTGCCTAGTGATGTTTGTTGGGTAGAACCCACATCTTCGCTGAAGATGATCACAGTGGCGCCGCAGTTTTGTTTTGAGGAAAACACCAGGAGTGATTAACTTTTTCTGAATGAACTCTGCCCCCTTCAAACTGCTCAAGCGAGCAAGGTAGGAGCCTCTCTGAACAGTCCAAACCTCCTCGATCCATGATGAAATGTGTTCAAGGGTTGTTCACACGGCTGAATGTAGCAGTTATGGTGAACTTTCTTGGAGAAATTTGAAAACAAGCAGCAACCCCTGTCTTTTTGAACGCAGATGCGCGGTCCCTGTGGTCGACAGCGTACGGGTTAGTCGAGTGATCGGAGCCACCACTCGCTATTTCTGATGTTGAATAGTAGGCTGTGACATTTTTAGAGGATCCATTTCAGAATGGAAGCAGCTCTTAAGGATGTGGTTTAAGCTAGGTCAGTGTTTTGGTGAAAGAGTTTTTCTGCAAAAACACTTAGCAGATGTTGAAGCTGTGGGACTGTTGCTTGCAATGTCCTTGACTCTTGTTTTTTTTTAATGCCTTGTGCCGCCCTTTGCTCCCCTGCAGTGGGCCCCTTCTCATATTTCTCACGCTGTTCGTATGTACATGTACACACTGACATGCACGCAGACAGACTCTGCTCCCAGCTGAGAAAAAACCAGACTTGCATACAGGGATCTGCGATCTTGTATCCCTGATGAGGTTATTGCCAGATAATTCTACTCTGCTGCTCTTATTACTGGGATGTGTGTGTCTTGATGGACATTATAGGCCGTGTCACCCCAGGGCTTAATGTAATATACACCCCTCACACACACTAAACAACTCTTTCTAAGAATAGACAACTAATCCAAAACATATAAAGTGTTCCACATAGACCAGCACCTCATCTATTTTCATTTATCTGTGGTGACTGATGTTCAGATCTAGGTCTCTGCCACGGATTCGGGTGTCATTGTCAAGTGTGTTGTGGAAAAATTAGAAAACGCTGCCTCAAGGACCCAAGTTCCAGCCAAAAGTCTGTTTGAAAGTAGGACAAATCTCTGCGTACGCACTGCCGGCGGCTCGAGGTTGAGCAATTTTCTCTGGGCCACAATGTTCTCTTTTACAGCACAAAGATGCAATGAGGCAATGCCACTTTCATTCAATGTTGATTCAGTGGACAGATAAACACCAACTTTGAAATGTACGATATGAAATTCTACTGTGGTTCTTCTGTGCGTGCGTGCGTGCGTGCGTGCGTGCGTGCGTGTGTGTTTTAGACCTGTGCTCTTCACTCCATGCTTCTACCCACATCTGTCTCTTTTTCATCCTGCTGCCTTGCTATTTTTCTTGCCCCCCCCTTAATAATGCACATCCTTCACCGAGGCCTGATGCTAATTCTTCCTTGGATTCAGTTCAACGTGCATTTGTCTTCATCGCAATTTGAAGTTTCTTGGCTCTTTATGATAAATTATCTGTGTTTTCAGTCATTTGGCAGTGACCTCTCGACCACGGTCATGATATGTTCTTCTTTATCAGGATTCTTCAAAAAACACTAATGATTCTCCAAATGCTGGCAAGTGCATTTGAAATCTGTGGCCCATGTCATTCTTTACCAAAGGACCGGGAAGACGTTTTTTCCGCGATACAAATCTGATCAAATCCCCTCGACTGAAATTATTTTACCTGGCAAACCGCACTCCTACAGACTCGAAAAAGTGCATTCTCCAACCACATAGCTTTTCAGATCTCTAAAAACAAAGTTGTGATTAGACCACAGTGCCGGGGTTTGTCCGCGGTCATTAATAGAAGCCTGTGGCTCCAGTGAACTGATAAAGCATGCGTGCGGTCAAAACATGAAGACCGTCCAAAGATACTCGATAGCTGCGCCGTTCGCGGACATTAACACTTGGTTATGAGCAGCCATAAAGAGAGAGATGTCAACAGCTGAGTGTCTGAGACATCCCCAGCATTCCGAGCCCAGCAGCGACTGCCTGATCACAGTGATCCCCGTTCTCAAAAGAGCCATCGCCCGTGAACCCGACATACAAAATACAGCATCAGTGGTGTATTTATGGAGACGCGGGCCTAAAATACTGGAGCCGATACACCCAACAAAAGATTTAGGATATTAATTTTAGCCCAGTCACTGGTCAGCTGGAGGGGAGAACAGCTGCCGGAGTTCTATGCTGGAGGGTTAGCTTTACTTGACAACAAGCTGCGGAACTAAAAACAAGCTGCTTAATGACAACAGAGGGTGAAAAAAAAATCTAAATCTTCAGGAGGATTTTCCATGGTGTGTGTGTGTGTGTGTGTGTGTGTGTGTGTGTGTGTGTGTGTGTGTGTGTGTGTGTGTGTGTGTGTGTGTGTGTGTGTGTGTGTGTGTGTGTGTGTGTGTGTGTGTGTGTGTGTGTGTGTAATATATACATATATATCATAGAAATGTGTAGTTTGGGATGGACTATCACTCACATACACAACAAAAACTCAGTGAGATTGCATTATTATGAAGAACAATAAATTCCTGAATGCTGTTTAGACAAGTAAACTCAATACTTGTTGGTATTTAGCCACCAAAGGTTTGTCAAACAAATAACATGTGCATGTAGATGTTGTGAGGTTAACCACATTTTGATATTAAATGCAAACGTGTTAGACAACTGTAGTGAATAATGACAAGCTCTTAGTTGATAAAGTGGTCTCTGTTCATTTGAAAATAGTCGAAACAACGAGGAGACGGACAAGCCATTTAAGCTAGGTGTTGCTATGCGATGGTCATAGTTAGGATACCGCTTAAAACAATGGTGTGACTGCACTGTCTGTTATCCAAGAATTAAGTATCAGTGAAAATGTATTGCAAAATCTTAATTATTAATCAATAAACAGGGCCATTCCATTAAAAAGTATTGTAATTGCCTTTAATAAGTATTTGTTTTTTTTTTTGTTTTTTTTTTTAAACTTTCCGTTTGATTTGTGGGATATGTCATGGTCAGTTGTTTGTTTCAGAGTGTTAGGTCAGGTGAATCCAACTTACCTGCCAAAGTGTAATCCATATCAAAGCCAAAGCACTTAATCTTCTCCATTGCCAAGCTTCTGTTGACAAAGACTCTGCAGGAAACAAGAGGGGAATCTTTTTTTAGTCTGTTCTAGCAGAGAAAATACTGTTCCCAGATGAAAACTGTGTTTTGCACCAAGCAGGCCGACTATGATGAATGATGATCGTTGGAGCAGGTCAGCTCCAACGAGGCCAAATCAAGAGGGTAATGTGAAGATGTAATGACGCCCACTGTCCTCACTTCACTAACAAGTGATACGCAAACGCTCAATCAGAACAGTGTCTACTGAAGTGTGTGTTGTGAGACTGCATCACAGACGTCAGACGCCTACTTCAAAAATCTATTCGCATCAGCACGAAACACCATGATTTCAAATGTAAAAGGTAGTATCTCCAACCAAAAAAAAACTGAATAGGTGTTGGTGAGAAGTTCTCAGAAACATTTCACGGGGTACAAAATGAGGGCAGGTTAACTTTGTGTAAGAAATAGAAGATGCAGCCCTGAAAGAGATGGATTGAGGGTTGGTTTTTTTTTTTTATACAAAAGCCACAGCTTCGGAGAAACAAATACCCTGGCAGTTAGGGAAATATTCTCAAAGCCCTTTTCTTTGTCCCTTGGGAGGGATGATTATCCTCCTGGGATTGCAAAACACCAGCACTATTTGGAGAAATGTTTAAACTTTTTACATTTTAAAGGGACCCCTGTGACTTATAGTTCAAGATTTGGTCGTAACAGAGTAAATGCGGAAAATTAGAGCGGATCAGAAGTTATTGGCCCCGAGAGTATATTAAAAATAACATCAAAAATCATCAAACAGCCGTTGAAATAATGTCAGAATTTAATTTTCAGTGGTGAAGGCGCAGCAGGGTGAATCTGCAGAGGGCCAGATTGTGACAATCTTCCAGGAGAGGATATACTGTCCTGCTTCATAAACCAGTCAGGGTGGAGGGGGGCAGAGGGTCCGCAGTGGACACAGTGATAGACTGTGTTTACATAGCTTTGCTGACACGGCGTCCAAAGGAAAGCAGGCACCCACTGCTGGCATAACTTGGACCGATTGCACAGAGCTGCAAAGCTTATCTTCAGCATCTGTGCCTGAACCGAATGTGGAACAGTGATCCATTTATTTCAACACAAGTCAATATTATGCTATCTTCCAAAATATGAGCACCGATAAGAAAATTAAACAACCACTGAAAACCTGACCAAATAAAAACAAGCTTCTCTGCCCGTGACTGGAATGGTTTTATAAAAAAAAAAAAAAATGTAAAAAAAAAAAAAAAAATCACACCACAAGATGACTTATCTTGTTCTTCATCTCCAATTTCTTAAAGAGTAGGGAAATACCTGGCGGCAGATCCATAGTGAACAAGTTCCCATTTAGATCTTTGTCCAGAAGATGAGTGGCGATGCATTCTGTGCAAAATTAAACCTCGCTTTGATTGTCCAACAGGTTGACCTGCTCCAGCGACACGGGTCCCGCAAACAAAGCCCCCCCCTCACTCTCTCTCTTTGCTTTCTTGCCATTCAGACATTTTCTGACTTGTTGCAAAAATGATTGTTGCTATTCCACGTCATTCTCTGTTGTTGTGCGCGGTCTGTCCGGCTCATCAGTTGTTCTGCAGCATGATGTTTGTGGGCCCTCAAAGACATCCAGAACAATCACAAGGCAGGCAGGATCAAGCAAGCCCCGGCCCCAGGCTGCAGCTGCTAACTTTCGCGAGATATTAAACGGGCTCCATGTAGGGCCGGGTCTTATGGAAAACATTAATACCTCCCTATTCCCACGCCCTGTTTTCAGTAGATCTGACAAGGTAAGAAAAATATCCTGTCACATACACAACACAAATATACCGTATGTGCCCGACATGACGAGCTTTGGTATATTTGAAGAAATTTGCTTTATAGCACTTGCATTTAAATAAGATTAATCACAGTGTCCCTGACACAGCATTTAAGTATATATCTGGCACACTGGAATTTTTAATAGATGTCATGTTCCCATGTTCCCTGCCATAGGACCGATAAAGCATGAATTTTCTGGTAAGTTTCTTAGACCTGCTTGCTATTCTCTTGTTTGTTTGTTTGTTTTTTTGTTTGTTTTATACCATTTTTTGGTTATTTGTCAGATCGTCTCTTGCTGTTTGGGTTCTCTTCCGACTGTTGCTTTTTAAAGGTTACTGATTCCCAGTGATATTTTTTTGAAGATTTTTATCCAATATCCAGTGTAGTTAAACACTAGCATTTAAACTCTGAGTTCTTCTATATACCACTGAGTATCTTAACTTTTTTAGGGTTTTCCAAATACAGAAATCAGTCAATTAGTCAGGCAAATTTTGATTTTAGATTATGACTCAAAATAACTAATAACCATATTTTATATCAATAAAAAAACAAAACAAGCTCAACCTTCCACAGATCTTAAGGGGGAAACGGTAATATTGTTACAGTCATTAAGTGGTTTTGAACTGGAGAGTTTTGCTGCAGACTCCATCCTTAAACAGATTCCTTTATCCCTGACGGAGGGGAAAGACCACATTCGACATCTTGATGATACTGATCAGACACCTTGGTGCATTTACAGCACGGCTGTCAAAAGGCCACCGTTTTAAAGAACCCCTATCTATCAACATACTGTTGCATTGTGTTGTATGTGCGTGCCAGTGCCCTGGGGGCAAGAGGGTCAGCTACGGTGGTCAGTTCTTGTAGTAAAGCAAACAGACTTAGCCCCTGAGAATACCTGTATTTCCTGTTTCATAATGATGCAGAGAGATGGCAACAGACACACAAGGCTTCACGCTGAGTTTAACACTGAACAACACCGCGGATCTAATCCAGCTCGCAGTCGAGGTGGCTTCAGTGTGTTTCAAGTCAACAACATTGTCTTTGTTCGTCAACAATTTTGTTGAGCCTTTTTTTCAGCACAAAAGAAGAGAGGCTATAACCTCCGTGAATGTAGACAAACTCTTTAGGCCGTAAGGGTGTTGTACCCGCCTCAGGAGGCCGGAGGGGGCATCATACACTCACCCTCAAAACCTGGAATACTGGCAAATATTCGGGGGGGGGGGGGGGGTAAATCGAGGAATTTTGCATTTCAGCAGGAAGACAAGACCTTTGTGGTACCTGACTCGAAAAAACAGTTAGCAAAACCTGCGTCACATGTATTACGTCCAGCCATAGTTCGCTGTCAGGGGCAGGCCAGGTGATGATGAGGACGTCGGATACAACACAAATACAAATCATACAGAGCACTTTAAGGACTGAGTAGCCATGCAGCGATTCTGTGCCTAAGACCACTTTACTCTAAAGGCTTGGAATTGCCAAGTTCAAAACTTGCAATTGCCAGTTCACGCTGCAACAGTGTTTCCATAGCAACAATACTCTGTACTTCTTCTTTTGCTTTGTACCTATTACAGTAGGTTTTTTAATTTATTTTTCTATGGCTGACTGGTGACTAAAACCAGCTACTTAACAAGCTGAGCTGGAGGCAAGTGGTCAGTTTTGGAGTAAAAGGGCTTTGATAAGCCATCAGTACAGCAAAAGAAGACATGATGCAGGCTGAAGAAACACAGCCGCTGTGCTCTGACATTCTGGTAGGAAGCAAAACATGACATAACTTTTAGCCTATATGGCCCAATTATTGACAAAGGAAGTGAAGAGAGAATTCCTCTTTTCTGTTTCTTAAAACGCCTCCGAAACAAATGACGAGAGAACAGCAACATGCTTACTTATCACTGGTAATAGAGATAAACTAATATCAGCAATATTACTCTTCCATAGAATGTGTGTTTTCTCCACATCTTTCTCTGTCATTTGCGCTTTTAGGATGAAAAGCTAAAACCGGTGAACAACTCTGAATGACAACCACCATGTCTTCATGTTGGCACAGACAGCCAGGCCTTACTGGGAGTGTTTTCCCTCTGACAGACGGACACTGGTCAAGTTTCTTCAACACGTTGCCAGGTGAGGGTAGAGTCATACGACTTACCTGTGGTATGGCTCTCTCCTGTACTTCTTCATAGCCAAGCCATCCATGTTGGCGGGCAGGTCTGCATAGTTCTGCAGTCTGTCGCTCCACGAAGTGGTCATCCTTCGAGTCGGTCAGTGTCTGGGGGGAGAGGGGGAGAGGATCACTTTAAAAAAGAAAAAAACTAAGTTTGAATTAAAAATAATCAATACTCAAGATAGTGTGACTAATAGAAAATGTATGAAAACTTCCATTTTGACTCTCATCGACTTTAACTTCTTCATTTGGTTCACGCTTTTCCGAGCACCTATACATACATATATACATATGTATGTATATACACCTATACATACACCTATACACCTATACATATATAAATCAAATATTGCTTTCCCACAGCATATGAATGAATTGGCCCGCAGCATGATCTTCAGGCACTTAAAGAGAAACCTGCTTCAAGTTAGAAAAAAAAAATGTTTTCAAAGGGATCAGCCAGGAAAATGTGGAATAAATTTAAACACTCCAAAAAAAACAATCTTTATAAAATGTAAAGAAACATTTTCAATATAAAACTGATGATACTTAATGAGACATAACCTAGCTAAAACTTAGGGATAAACATAATAGGGATTGAGTGCCAGGCTTGGTGATATGAGGAAAAACTAGTAAGAAGTAAACATAATCAAGATCTACAGAAAGCCCTTTGTTTTTAATCACTATAGATCAGAACATGTGGAAGATATAGAACAAAGATACGTTTACTTTGCAATCTCTTGCAGCTTTTCAAAAAA
>NC_141318.1:4285000-4380000 GCF_037954325.1 Fistularia commersonii
AAACTGTGGCGATTATTAATAGTGTGTTCCTCAATTACTACTTGCCAGGTTCTGTCATCACATTGTTAGCAGCCGTCCTCCATCCATTCAGCTGAAATGTTTATTCTGTAACCTCAGCTGCGCAAAAGAAGCACAGAACAACCTTTTTATGTAGTTATTTAACTATTTTTTTCTGTGGAATTCACAAAACATCAGAATTTAATCATGGATTCTTTTTGTGTTGCAGTCCAGCGACTGTAGTGATTCAAAAAAAAACAACCCACCTCTTCAACTTTTTATAGATATATAGCACCTTGTATAGCACCTTGTTTAATCCCGTCTATTTCAGATGAGGACTTGGTGTCCAGTCTGATCATCCGAAGACAAATTATCAATCTTAATGTGCCCAAAATCTCACTTTGGCCAGCTTCTGAGAGCAATTATAAAACCCTTATCAGTTAATTGTGCATTGAAAGTGGAGATTGACTTTCTTCGGGGCCAGAGTCTAAAATCAAAATCAAAGATTTCATGACGCAAAGGCCTGGATTACATATCCTGCCTTTGGTTAAAATATACATCATTGATTTGACTTCAAGAGGGTATAGTGTTGCTAAAGCATTTAATATTTTTATTTATTTTATCTATTTTTTTGTGTAAAGAAGCTCTGCACATTCCTGCCACTCTTCGAATTTGCACGTCTGCTTTGCAGTGTGCGTCTCTTGGCCGGCAGAGGGCAGCAGAGGCCCGTCCTTTGGAGGCAGCGTTACAGGTGTGTCACAGAATAAGTCCCAAACTGAACAGATTCCACTAGTTTTCACTTTTTGCTCCTTAAGATCTAATATTTTTATTTATGTACATATATATGTTGATTCAATTCAATTTCCAACTCACTCAATTGAAAGCATTAAATTGGTCTAAATGCACATGTTTTGAGGATTCATCTTATTCTAGTTGCTCTTTTTTGTGCTTGTATAACGAAAAATGTTATTTCTTAACTACGGCAGCGTGCAACTACGGACGTGGGTTCTTGTGACATCCTGTAAATGTTTTATTTTCTTTTTTCAGTAATAATGATAGCATTTATTTAGGGCGCCTTACTTGAAACTCAAGGACACCGTGCAGACATACACAAAATACAGATTTAAAAGAAAAAAATAAAAGTAACAGTAGTGACGAAATGGTACAATATCTCGAGGGGCATTTGAGTGCTTTTTCTCATTTTTGCATAAATGTAATGGAAATCGCAAGGATGCGCGTGATCGAGGTGATTCGCGCACTGTTTTTTTTTCATATTTTGTAAATGTAGAAACATAAGCTCGATTAAAAACCTCGAGGGTAAGCATGATTGGGGAGATTTTGCGCACTTTTTACCCATTTTAGCGTCAAAGTAAAAAAAAACAAATCTCGATTAATAATCGATAATTTTGTCAATTTTTGCACGTTTTCAACACATTGACGGAGGTCTAAGCCCGGGCTTCCCCTTCCTTTCCTCACTCGAAAGGAACATCTTGACATCCGCAACCTGGTGAGGATTTCGCTTTGAGCGCGGAAGCACTGCGCCAAAAAAAAAAAAAAAAAAAACAGCAAAAAAACACCAGGCTGGTTTCCATCCGCCCTTTTCAAGACGCATGTCTGGATGAATGTTGGCCGGAAGAAATTCACTAGTTTGCTTTGTGGGGATCCTCACACACACACACTCACACTCCCTCTCTCTCTCTCTCTCTCACACACACACACATATACACACACACGCATTGGAAAAAAGGTGCCGCATCTGGGCTGGTCCCGGGGTATAAAAAGGAGGCGCGCCCAGCCGCTGCGCTCCTCTCCTCCTCTCTCCTCTCTCCTCCTCCGTCTCCATCATCACCTTCTCCACAGCCTCCAAGATGAGCTACGGGTCCGAAGTGTTCTCCTCCTCGTCCTACCGGAGGATTTTCGGGGAATCCCCCCGTTACGCTTCCTCCCCGTCGCGGACGGCGATGAGCTCGTCCTCCCGCGGCGGCTACCGCTCGTCGTCGCTGTCCCGCAGCGGCGGGCCGTCCTACGGCCGCAAGGCGGGCCGGCCGTCGTACGCCGCGCCGCTGGAGACCTTCGACCTGACCCAGAGCAGCGTGGTGAACAACGAGTTCAAGATCATCCGCACCAATGAGAAGGAGCAGATGCAAGGTCTCAACGACCGCTTCGCGATGTTCATCGAGAAGGTGCGCAACCTGGAGCAGCACAACAAGGTGCTGGAGACCGAGCTGGTCGCTCTGCGCCAGCGGCACTCCGAGCCCTCACGCCTGGCCGAGCTCTACCAGCAGGAGATCCGAGAGCTGCGCTCCCAGCTGGAGGAGCTCAACGGGGAGAAGTCCCAGCTGGTGATCGAGAGGGACAACATCGAGGACGACCTCCAGAAGGTACGCGGGAAGTACGAGGACGAGTTCCGGGCCCGCGAGGAGGCGGAGGCCACCCTCAAGGCGTTCAAGAAGGACGTGGACGACGCCACCATGGTGCGCCTGGACCTGGAGAAGAAGGTGGAGTCGCTCCTGGACGAGATCAGCTTCCTGCGCAAGGTGCACGAGGAGGAGGTGGCCGAGCTGACGGACATGATCCACGCCTCCCAGGTGTCCGTGGAGATGGAGGTGTCCAAGCCGGACCTCACCTCCGCCCTCAAGGAGATCCGCGGCCAGTACGAGTCCATGGCCTCCAAGAACCTCCAGTCGGCCGAGGAGTGGTACAAGTCCAAGTTCGCCGACCTGTCCGAGCAGGCCACCCGCAGCAACGACGCCATCCGCGCCAGCCGGGAGGAGGTCAACGAGTTCCGGAGGCAGCTGCAGTCCAAGACCATCGAGATCGAGAGCCTGAGGGGAACCAACGAGTCCCTGGAGAAGCAGCTGCGGGAGATGGAGGACAGGCACAACGCCGAGATCGGGAACTACCAGGCGAGTGTTTCCCAGATTGTCTTTTTGTCGACATCGAGTTCAGATAGTGGAAGGCGAAGCAGGGTGAGATGTCCTCAGGAGGAGCCGTCTCTGTCCGTGGTGCTGAAAGTGCTGCACCTTTAGCTACTCACTTTAGCCGTCCTGCCGCCGGGAAACCAGAATAGAAATAACTCCATAAACCATAAAGAAAGGACATTTCAATCTATTTTGCAAACTTTTCTTAATGAGTCGAGAAAAACACTTTAGTCATAGATGGAGCGAGACTTCGAAAACGGTCAAATAAAGGTGTTTGGTTTTTTTTAATGTATTATTATTATTTTTTTTATTCCAGGAAAACATGGCCGAATTGGAGAACGAGCTGAGGGCCACCAAGAGCGAGATGGCCCGCCACCTGAGGGAGTACCAGGATCTGCTGAACGTCAAGATGGCCCTGGATATTGAGATCGCAGCCTACAGGTACGATTTCCTTCGGGAGTAATCTGATTACCGATCGGTTACCTTAAAGTCTCCGATGTTCGTTTAATTTTCCTCGTCCTTCCCGCGCAGGAAGTTGCTGGAAGGCGAGGAGACCCGCATCGGGACCGGGATCACCTATCCCAGCTCCTCCATGGGCATCGGCGGCGGCCAGAGCTATAACTACCAGACCCGCATCTACACCACCTCCGGCAAGTCCTCCAAGAAGGAAGGCAAGGACGAGGAGCAGCAGCAGGGCAAGGTCGCGGGCAAGGTCACCCAGCGCGAGGTTTACGAGGAGACGGTGGTGACCACCAAGAAGACGGAGAAGCAGCAGGATGCAAGCGACATGGCCGCCAGTCAGAAAAACTAAAAGCCAGTTGCGAGCTAATTCTTGAAACCCCCCCCACGCCCCCCCCATCCTAAAACAAGCCCAGAGCCTTTACACCCAAAGCCCCGTGGGGGATCTCGAAGGGTAGCTGAGCCTCTTTTAAACCCCATGTTTCTGTAACATCTGATCTCAGATGTCCACACGAGAGCCGGGTGAAGGGTCTAGAAGTTTGTTTTACGTTGGTTCTCTCCCTCTCTCTTCCCGGCCCCTCCACAGGTGCCCCCTCCCCTCCCCCCAGGCAAGAATGCATTACGACTCACTCTTAAGAAATCACTCTCGCCGGGAGGGAAACACTCGGTTTCTCTTCCCACACACAACATCCAGCGATAACAAGCACTAAGGCGGCACATCGGGTTTTCCAAAGCCAACCGTTCGGCTGGTCTATCATATACGTGACCTTGCAACCGTTTGGAAACACAGTAGACAATAACTCTAGTTGCACACTGTTACCACAAGGCAGGGACGAGTGTGTGTGTATGTCTGTGTGTGTGTGTGTGATTGTCAGAACTGTTGTATCTGAGTCCAACTTCAATAGGTCGTCATCTACTGTGATACCAATAGCACAGCCAGGAAGCACACGAGCAACGACAACAATACACACAAAAATAAGTGACCGGCGCCCTCAAAAAATATATAAGGTGTCTTACAAATATGTTCTTCTTGCACAAGCTTTCCGTCGGCGTTCAGAGGTCAAGGTTTGCGCGATGACACGACCTTTCGGCCGAATCTCGGTGAGTTGTAGTAGCGGGTTTAAAAAGAAAAAACGAAAAAAAAAAACTGATAGTGACTTGAGGCGGCAAGAGAAGAGGCGCGTCAACGGAACGCGATTTGCATGGTGTTACTTAGATGTCATGCTTGCATGAGAACACATCAGCAGACCCATCGTTCATCCGACACACCATTTAGTTGTTCGAGACTCCACCACTGGGCGCGCCGAGCGACATTCGTTTAAAGAACGCGACGCCAACAGGCTAGTTAGCTTGAGTAGATTGATGCTGTTCTATCTTGTGGAATGTGACTTAGATAGGCAAGAATTTCTGCTGTTGGATTCTGCGAATATACGGAACAAGGCTAATCTCCAGGGCACTTGTGTAGAAGAGTTTGGATAAAAAAAAAAAAAAACCTGATTCGGTAACCGTGGACAGTTTGCACAGGGTTTTTTTCATTTCTTTTGGGGGGGGGGCAAAAGCTGTGGGGTTTGGGTGAGGGCAAAGTCTGGCGAGTGAAAAGCAGGGAAAACAAACGTAAAATACAGCGAAAAACGCACATTCTTCCCCGTACGCCACCGTCGATGCCTCCAACCAAAAGGGCAAGAATCGGGGGGGGGAAAGGCACCCGTCAAAAAACAAACGCACAACGGAAAAAAACGAGGCAACGTGTCTGTAACTTCTCTTGCTGTGTAACTGTGGCCATGACTGGATCAAACGCCTGTTGTAGTATTGACTTCGCCGCTAGAAGTTTGTCAGTACGACAGACTCGTGGCACCAACCCCACCAACCCCGCCCCGCACTGCCAGGTCCCGCACAGTCGTTCTTTTTGCCGGGCTCACACTGCTAACGAAAAGGGGTGATCGCAGGGCGGAATAGGGTTCCCCTTTTTTTCCAGACTCGTGATCTGAATACTGTAGTTAGCGCGTTTGTATCTCCGCACTTATTCCCGATCCAGTTTTTCAGCGGTTTTATTTATTTCTCTATCCCTCTTGTTTGGTTTGTTCGTTTCCATCCATCCAACGTAAAGCAGAAGAAAATGTCCGACGCACAAGTGCTTATAGATGTGTGTGTGTGTGTGTGTATGCTGCATTTGATAGTGTACTGCTACAATGCCTGGAACGGTTCATGGGGTTGCAAAGCCTTTACCTTCTCACTGTAAACCAAAATCTTATCATGGGTGTCTACAAACATCACTTACTACAGCACTGCCAAAACCTTTCTACGTGCACAACTTCACTTCATGGGAGATTTAAAAAAAAAAAAAAAAAAAAAAAAAACGGGCTTCGGTTTTTAACCGTGCTTTGTGATTTCAAAAAAATAAAATGAAATAAAAATCCCAGAATGCCACAATCAAGAATATTTGCCATAGAACAAATAGGATACAAGAATGCCTTAAAACACCAGCAGCTTTTATCTGGCCGTGTGTGACGTGTATGATTCTGTTCAGTGGGGTGTTTCATCATGTTTATCTCTTTATTAGCATTTATTAGTGCTACCATGACTACAAAAAGCATAGGGATTGAATGTAATTGACATGCTATTTCTCTTTACTGTTACATCTAGCTATGTATTGCTGTATGACACATAACCAATAAAGACTTGACATTAATGAGGCTGCACATGATTTGGTCATGTTTACTTTATTTCATTGTTTCCTCTCGTCTTATCGCCGCAGATCTGAGCTCAGCCCTCCAAGGGGAGACCCTATGTCTGAGTATAAATCCTTAATGGTCACTTAAACGTTTCAAGCTATTTCATTCTTATTAGTGGTAAACGAGAGAGTATGTTTTATGACTGTGTTATGATGAAGTATTACGACGTTTCCATTATGGCGACGCACATGTGCAATTAAGTGCTGGCCGTCGCTCGACTTCAAGAGCAAATATCACAGGGTGATAACACTATTTAAGTCTCAAAGGAAATATTGCCTCGGAAAACTAGACATCATAAAGTAAAGTCACCTTGTAGGTGTGTTTTTTTTTTTTTTTGTTTTTTTTTAAGCTTCTCAGGGCCACAGAGCAGATGTGTATTGTAGAGATGATGGATTATCTGCTGCCCCACCGTCAATGACCTTTCCACCCCCACCAGATGCTCCAGGTTCCTGGACGTGGAGAAGACCTAGACCCGGAGACCCGGAGACCCTGAGCCCCCGCGGACCGTCCACCATTAGCCACCGTCTTGACGCCCACCGCCTTGGCGGGCCAGCCTTGGTGCTGGGTGTGCCTGTGTGACGCAGGTTGCAGCTCTTCAAAGATTTATACCCCTGCAATGCTGCCGGGCGGACGGGGTGGTACGAACCCAGTTGGGGAAAAATGGCGGCCGCCGGAGCCCTGTTATGAAACGCCCTTTTCTTTCCGTGACGGGTCTTACCTCCGCAGTCAGCAGGGAAGCACGTGGCGGGGCTATGAAACACATCGGGCAAGCCGCCGCTGGCAGCCATCAAAAATTAACTCGATCCCAGAGCATTCGGCAAACAATGCGGCGATATAGAGTTCTCAAGAGTGCCATTGCGCCATCCAAGGAAATTACTCACGAGCCAAATAAAAAGAAGTTTCATTTGCTACTAAGATACAATGAGTTTCACCCCACATTCCAACAACTCCAGGATGTTATCGTTGCTGCGTGAGGATCAGGATCGTCTCCAGACGGCTGGACGACTTAATGAAGATAATAAACAAGTATGTAAACCAAAACATTGCTCGTAAATGCACAAACACGCGCGCCGCTAACCCATGCGCCCTATTGCCCTCAGCTCTTCCCTTCTGCCGCCTCCATCGATAAAAAGGGAGCGGGACGAGCATGTGTGTGTGTGTGTGTGTGTGTGAGTGTGTAGGGCTGGCGGAAATGAGACTCGGGGGCCTTGGCCATAAATCCCACCTGCTTGTCAGCGTCTTCCGATCAAAGTTATCGCTCTGCAGAGCGCCAACGTGTCGACTTGGCAGACACGCACATTGAGGTGTGAATGTGTGTGTAACCCCAATCCCTTATCCGTCCATGAACTCGCCGTTTTGTGTTTATGGGATCGGTCCAGGATGTTATTATCCCTTCTTAGCATAGCATGGAAGTCTGCTATTTCTGTGCAACTAAAGAGCAAAAGTATTTGATTTATTTTGCATAATCAGTCTTTTTGTTTTGATTCACTGAATACGGCCGCTTGGAAAGCTCTGTGCTACATAAACGTTTTGTTAGCTTGACGGGAGGGACGGCCTCAACGGTGCAAAGTGGTGCAACGTCTCACAGTTGTGCAGTAAAAGAAAGTCAGATGGGGTCCGGATGCATATGCTGCAACCTGCTAACCGCGTCGATCGTTTCCACTTGTGAATTTCTGAAAGTTTTTTTACTTTTGCGCTTAATTAAACCAACCACTGAGATATGTGCCACGAGTCTGGGATCTCCCTCTCCCTCTCAGGACAGTATTTTTGAAAAACGTCCGGCTCTTCTGTGTCTCTAGCGGTGCTCCCGCATGCAAAGTGTTAATTCATCACTCGCTGCTGTTGCCTTGGCGTCCGTTGCCAACACCCCTATTGTGCTGTGGCGGCCGTGGGGAACAGCCAATGCGTGGGAGAGGGCGAGGCCTCCACGTGCAGGGAGATATGATGACGGACATGGTGACCCTCTCTTCAGCGGGAGAGGCATGTTTTTTTTTTATTTTCAAGGTAACGGGACGCAGAGGTGGAGGGCCGAATTTCACTCGTCGGGAAGAAATCGCTGAATCACTGTGAGGCGGGCCCTGTGACGTGCACTGCTCCTGGTGCTAATAATAGCAGAGACAGCGCCCGCAGAGCCAGACAGGCCAACAGGCAGACCGGAGGAAGACGTTTTGTTGTTTTTTTTTTCTCCCGGAACAAAGGGGAAGGTTTCGGTCCCTGATCTCAACCTGTGGACGAGCAGAGGAAGGACACCGCCGCTGTTTCGCCCGCAATAATCAGCAGCCTGGACCATTTCACTGATCCTGGGAGTGGAACAGATGCTGCAGTAGTCACGCTTCGGATGTCATGCCGACACAGATTTAGGCATAAACCCATGACTTAAAAAAAAAAAAAAGTATCATTCAATATCTTAATATAAAGCTATAAATGTCAATTCAAGTATTTTCCCAAGGGAAGGAATGCCAGGTCTGCTAAACAGACATCTATTCTATTTCCTCACGTCATTTGTCAAATTGATTTTTCAGTTTAAATGGTTGGTCAACCTCCCCAAAAAAATCTCAGAGTTTAAGATTCACTTTGGTTAAGCTCTGCAGGGGTGCAGTTGCTGAAGGTGTTTATTTGGGCCCAAATTCAGATGGGACTCATTATTTTGGAGGAGGTCAGGGAGTGCACGGGAGTGCTGCAAAACAAGGAGGCCCAAAAGGGATGGGCGGTTAAAGTCACCCCAGGCTGCAGTTTGCTGCCACTCCAGGATTATCGCATGAAATTCGGTGTTATATCAAATCCGTCCCTGTGTGCAGGATGTCATGATGTCTGTGATGAAAAAGAGACCTCTGGAATTCGCCTCTTTATCTACAGCGTTTGTTAAAGGCGGATGTTTGGTGTCAGCTAGAGGATGAATGAGTAACGCGCCGGAAAAAGACAATTTCCCAAAGTCACAGAGAAATATCTGAATCTGGTGAGAGGTGAGAGGTGTGTGTTTCTGTGTGTGTGTGTCACAGCTGCCTGATCAATAATAAAACAGCTGAGCCCGTCCAAGGCCTTCAGCCAGCAGACTCTGACATGGCAGCCAGAGAACAAAGGGAGGGTTGGGGGGGGGAGGAAGTGGAGAATCGCTGAACCTGATTAACGCCAGTCGTGAGTGTGTGAAAACATCAGATCCCAGCAGTGACTGAATAAAGCTCGGCGTGACGAAAAAATGGGGTGGAAAGAGAGAGATGGAGAAAGTGAGAGGCAGCCCTGATCTGCTCTGGATGAATTCCCTCTCTTACACATGTTGCAGATTTAATGTCCAGCATGGCCCGATTGGTTAAAGGACTCCACAGAAGAAAATATGAACCCAGAGGAAAGCAAGAATTGCAGTATCTCCCTCCCGCCCCCCAAAGAAAGGCTGGAATTATTATCAGATGATGCATTTATCACACCGCCGGTTTTATTATTAACTTTCCCGCAGCATTACAGAGCCGCATCACAATGACGACTAATTTCCTGTGTTCCCGTGAGCAGGTGCGAGACTGGACCGGGTCAGACTGAGTCACATCCCATAGTTAGCCCTGAGAACGAGAAACTGCGTCTGCGAAACACACCTCGTATGTTATAACATATTCACGACAGTGTTGTCGCCATACCTTGTTGGGGTAAAAGGGTAGGTCGGTTCAAATCTCCTTATCACAAATGATCAGCGAGACGTCTGGGTGTCACTGACCGACTGAGTGTTGAGAGATATTCCAGCTAATTGCTTGGCTGTGAGGCTTCTGGGGCTGATTTTCAAGTGGCACCTCATGGTTGTTTGCGCGCCAGGTCACCTTCAACAGAAACACGAATGGGATATTTGAGAAAACATCTCACAGATTATTTTAAGATTTTGTACACCTTTTTTTGTTTCTTTTTCTATCTCATAATTCATAGACAAGTGGATTAGCCAGTCCTTTTGTGGGCATGGGTTCAAATCCCACTGCCGCTACTGACTTTGGACTGCTGAGACAACAGCTATCTCACATGCCAACCATTGCACAAAATTGTACAACATTGTTTACTCGAATGTACAATGTGCCTTCACCTGCTTTTTTTTTAAAGTACCCATGTCTAATGTGCATATTTTATACTGCACGTATCTTTATTTCACTGTTATTTTTTGCTGCTAATATTAGACTGGTGCAGGACATGTATGCTACCTGTGAGACAGTGGTGAGGTGTGCTGTTGGGGTAACAGAGAAGTTCAAGGTGGAGGTGGGACTTCATCAGGGATCAGCTCTGAGACCTTTCTTGTTTGCAGTGGTGATGGACAACCTGACAGATGAGATTAGACAGGAATCTCAATGGACCATGATGTTTGCGGACGATATTGTGATCTGTTGTGAGAACAGGGAACAGGTAGAGGAAAATCTTGAGAGGTTGAGGTATGCTCTGGAGAGGAGAGGAATGAAAGTTAGTCGCAGCAAGATAGAATGTGTGTGTGTGTGAATGAGAGGAACGATGAGGCTACAGGGAGTGGAGATCAATAGTTGGAGGATTTCAAGTACTTAGTCAACAGGCCAGTGCAACAGTGAGTGTGGAAAAGAGGTTAAGAAACGGGAGAAAAGTGTCAGAGGTACTATACAAGAGAAGACTATCAGCCAGAATGAAAGGAAAGGTGTACAAGACAGTGGTGAGACCCGCAACGCTGTATGGTCTAGAAACGACAAAAAATAGCAGGAAGAGATAGAGGTCGCAGAGATGAAGATGTTGAGGTTCTCTTTGGGAGTAACCAGGATGGATAGGATCAGGAATAAGTCTATCAGAGGGATAATGAATATATTGGTAAACGGAAGCTGGAATTGGAGCTACCAGGCAGGAGGTCTAGAGGAAGACCAAAGAGATTTATGAGTGTTATGAGAGACTATATGAAATAGTTGGTGTGAGAGAGGAGGATACAGAGAATAGGGTTAGATGGAGAAGGTTGATTCGCAGTGGCGACCCCTGAAGGGAAAAGCCAGAAGGAAAAGAAGATTTTTTTTCTGCTAATGGCTGTCTACCAGGCCTTAAGAAACACATTGTTCCATTCTCATCAGCGTGGATTTACAATGAAAAATCCTTGACTTCTTGAATGCTTGGGACCGCAAAGCCACCAGGGACCCCAAAGCTGCATGTTCAGCCTTACCTGAGGAGATTTAAAACTAAAGTAAAACTACCTGTCTTTCTGTGCAACACATCTTGTAAATTAAGTCCATTATGTGCATTTATATATATATATATATATATATATATATATATATATATATGATACAAATAAAATAAGAATCTGGTGTTTTTCAGCGACTTCCGCCTACAGCCGCCATCGGAATGATTGACAGCTACCCTTCATTCCCGGAAGTGAGGATATTAATGGCTAACGACGTCGGGGCATCTAAAAGAAATGACAACGTCGGGGCAAGTAAATGGAAGCAGAAGAAAAAGGAGGAAGAAAAACGGTTGAAGAAGAAAGGTGTGCCGGTATTTTTCCTGATGGTTTGGCTGTATAATGCTGAGTTTTTAGCAAGTTTGCCATTCGTCCTGCTTGCCAGCTCAGCTAGCCTCGGCTACACGTAAGCTAGCTGACAAGGACTTGTATGCTCGTATAGCCAGCTGGAATGATTGCTTCATGAACGCTATCTAAAATAAAATAAAATAAAGATGTGAGATGTGAATGGACTGCGCTGACTCTCAGATATTTGCCACTCAACACTACCCTGGGAATACTTAGGAATAATTTATTAGGTTTCATGTGTATTTTATAGGTCTCTAATTAGAAGTGCGCAACTGCTGTATAATTACACTGGATATTTATTAAGTGACATATAAATATTGTTAATTATGTTGGCCAGTGGATTAATACTAACTCAACTGTTAGTTGCAGCCCTTGACTTTGCCACATTTCTTCGAGAATTGCTTTTTATGACACTAAATAAATAAATAAATAAATACATAAATAGGTGTGTGTGTGTGTAAAGACCAAATTCCAGCTTCAGTAGGTATGAGCTGTCCACTTTTAACTGCTCTGTGTAATATACACAGTATTCTGACTATGTCACATTTTGCTCATCACCCTGGAAATGTGTCAGCTTTGTAATTGGCTATGCTTTCTAGGGACTCTGTAAATTACAGCATTTAATATAAAACCATCACTGCCAATATGAAATAGGAATTTGTGCTTATGATCTATTTTGCCTGGTAACCTTAGGGGCATTGTCTTCCCAGGAGCAATTCTGAAGTATTTTGGAGCTCCAGCCATCAGTGACAGGATCGCCTCGCTTGTCTCGCCATAATGATCTGCAGCAATCATGAGATGGGTAAGAGCCTGAGAACTTTACTTTTTTTTCTTCCTTTGAAATATACAACATAAGTATTATTTTCATTGTTGGACTTCAACATAGATCCTGATTTATTGTATTCATTCATTCCAGACAAAAGTGGATGTTGATTTGTTTGTTAGCAATAACCAAACAAACGGTAACAGATCAGCAATGGTGCCAATGTAAGCATTATCATGACAAGTTTTGTTGTTGTTTTTATTGCTTGCACATTGATAGGGATGTTTACTCATTCCTTTTTTTTTTTTACTCAAAATAATTGTCTTGTTAATTTTATGTTGATCTTGAGCTGGGCCCACTTTTATTTATGTATTTATTGTTTCTGGTTGTGAAAATTTGAGACAACTTGAGTTATGTTTCTGATTGGAAAATTGAAAGTAAATGTTTTTTTTTTTTTAAAACACTCAGTGTCTCTTTTATTTATTGATGTAGAGGATTTTTGTTTTCCTTGAAGTTATAATTTCTTAATATACTGAAGTAGCTCAACTTCTAATGGTTAATTTTAATATCAGAGGTTACCATGACTAACCTGTTTCGTGCATACAGTGTAGTCGTTTGTTGCCTCTTTGTAGATCACCTAAAACGTTAGGAATCTCTCTATTGTACTTTCATAAGGGCCTCCACAAGGCAAGGAACGGCCTTAGCTTGACTCGCGTCCGACGTACCGTTTCAGCCCTGATTAGGAGTCTAACCAGCATCCATCCGTCGTGCACGCTGGATAAATGTTGACCTCGTGTGCTAATTGGTGCAGGGCCGAAGACATTGCTGTTCGCCATTGAGAGATTATGATCACTTCCCCCGAGAGGACTCATACAGTTATATGACTATATTAATAATGTCCCTTGCTAAAAACCAGCCGCTCTACATATTACCATCAACGCTGCAGTCCCAACAACAGCACCTTTGCGTTTGTCTTCTTAACCGTTTTCACACTCTGCTGCATTACTGCATGAGAAATGACCCTCTCCGTCGCTTCATTAGTTTTCCACTAAAGTGCAGCAGCAGGACACTCCCATCCACACACACACACAAAACGCCGCAGGCAGGAGGATTAAAGATTACCTGCCTCTGGTGGCCGAAGTATTGACAAATCTCACATGGCCCCCGCTCAAGATACAGTCTTCAAACATGTGGGGGGCAGCTGGAAGAGGGCTGAGGAGATGGAGGCTTTTTGAATGGGGGAGGTTTAGTCCAGCCCCCCTTCCCCCTTCATGTTTAAGCAATCTATCCCTCTTTGAGGAGGTGGAGAAACATTAGTGACATGCAGCTAATGAGATATAAATCTAGGACCCCCCGCACCCCCTAGCTCGAAGTCTCAAACTGATTGGTATTCTGCATGTTCACACGTCCATGGGAACATTTGTGTCAGCCGCCGTGGAACCCCCTTCTTTGTTTACACTGGCATTCTCCACATTGTCATAGTGGAAGATGAACGGACGACCTCGGTTTCATCTGCTGAAAATGAAGCGCTCCTGTTCCGCTTGGCGGTTCAGATGCAGTGCACGTGCCAGTTTCTCATATGTGAGATACTCATTTGGTCTCCAGCTCCTGCACATTTATTAAGTCACGGAAGATTAGGAAGCTAAAATTGCGCCAGAGGTCACCTGGGAACGATGGCACCGGTGACAAAGTGTAATAACAAATCAGCTCATCGTGAAAAGACCTGGGTGATGTGGGTGGGATGGGAGGGTGCACGTCCAGGATCAGTCTATGCATAAATATAACTGCTAATTGATGAATGCCAACACTTTTGACTTTTGATCATCAATAAATCATTTGGGGATGGATCACAAGAGAATTTCCTGGACTTTAGAGGCCAGATTCTATGCTAAGCTAAGCTGAGGTGGCCACAAGTGGTTGGTAGGATGGTTGAGCAGTGTAATGAGCAGCCTGGTTAGCATTTGCAGGCATTGCCTAGCTGTATTTCATTAAATTGACTTTTTCTGTTGCTGCTTGTAAACAGCCATCATGGATCATGAAATGCCACTCCAGCTGACACTCCCGCCTCAGATCTGGGAGTTCCTTAGTTTCCCTTACCAGACGAACTTACCATTTAGCACAAACACGATAGCGGTGCGTGATATTTTCCTAACTTTCGATGACTTTCCCCACTGTGTCAAAACTAACATTTTTAATTTTGAACTCCAGGCAAAATGCATTAGACCCAGTTCTGTAATTCTCCCCATTTCTGAAGGTGCCTGTCGTTAATACCTGACAAAACATTAAAATTAGGCTTTGAACTCGAACCGCTTGGGCGGACGATGTTGTGGTAAGAGAAGTGACCACTCCAGCGGCAGCCCTAAAGAAACGCAATTAACATTTTTGATGGTCCTGCTGCCGAGCGTTTTCCGCGGCAATGAGTCATTCAGCTGCCGGTTGCAAGCCAGCCCAGTGCGATTACAAGACATAAGTCAGCGTCACAAGGCGGGGAGGAGACACTTTATGGTGTCGTGTTTGTGTCTGCAGAGCTGCCTCCTGTAAGGGTCTGCCAGCTGCAGTTAACACAGCAATCTGGGGGTCTAAATTAAGCAGAGACGGGTTTGGATGCACCCTAACGCCATCTTTCATTAATCAGCTGTCATCGTTGATCAAGGATGCTGTGTTGCGAAGGGCAGGGCAGCGGAGGGAGAAAGAAGAGAAAAAAAAAAAAGAAAAACAATTCCTTAAGACAGACGTTGCGAATAAAGTCGTCTATCTTTATGTGCTGGTGGAGGCACAGTCATGAAAAAGTACAGTATTCTTGACATACTTTGAATAAGCAAAGTAAAATGTCCTGTTTTTATCTGTTTTGTATGATGTCACAGCCTAGGCTACATCTCCTTGAAACCATCAGTATATTTTTAAATGAAAATCACGACAATGTGCACCCACTGGATGCCCGAAGCTATTTCTGTGTGCCGGCAAGCCGGGTGTCACTTTTCTCTACCGCACGATATCAATATGGCAAATACGTGCAAACCCAAGATGTCCCGTCTCCAGGGCTTTGGTATATATGTGTGTTTGCCTATTCCTCCTCCTCCTCCACTCCTCCTCATCTCCTCCCCTCCCATTACCCAAAGTGCTGACTGTAGACATTCCCCGCCTGCTGGCCGTCTGCCCAGGGGCTGATATACCGTGTCAACGTACACCCTTAAACAGCTATTGATTGGATTTGAAACACCAAAAGCACCCTCCTGGTCCCGCCTTGACCGTAATTAAAAATGTCATCTGATTTTCGGCCGGTGGGACTGAAACCAAACACTCAATTAGGCAACATTTGGCTTTGTGTTGATGGAATATTTACCTCCCAGGACCGAGTGGCTGCCCAGCAAACCAAAGCTCCCATGTCTGTGGATGTGCAGGGTTTGTTTAGCAGCTATTAATTAAAAGACAGTTGTAAGGGTGTATCTGTCTGTGAGCTGTGTGTTTGGACAGATTACCTACCAGTCCAGATCAGATATTGAAAGGCTCAGAGTAAGTTTTGTTGTTATCATGGCAACGGCAAGCTATATTTGTGCCCTTTCATGTCTAATTTTATCTTGCTAATTCTTGAGCAGTGTCCAGCTAAGCATCCTGTAGTATTTATTCATATAGGTTTTTTATTTTTCACGTCATTCTGTATTTGTTCACTTTTTTAATGGGCTTTTTTCTGCACATTGTTACATAGCATTGTAGCAAAACGTTTTACGACGACGCACAAATTTGCTGATAATTGGCCATATTTACGGTACATATAGAAGAATATGTAATAACTTAAACCCGACAGGCAACCAGTACTTTTTAAAATAGTTGTTGAGACATTTGAAAACATAGACATTGGAAGAGTAGCCATTTTTTTGTTTCTGCACTTGTTCTTACGGTGCCCTCGTCCTGGTCTGGCCGCGCAGGGATGCTAGCTGAGATTCAGCCGCTTCTTCGCGTCCAGAGCGTCCATTCATTATTTAACACCGAATAATTAGCCGCCACCTCCAGCTGCACCTCGATCACGCTGCGTGTCCGCTGAATCGATCAGCGCCGCAGACCCGCGACCTCCCCCTGCCGGTGGGCCGCCGCATTGCTGCTGGGGTGACTCCAATGACATCATTTTTTTTCCTAAAGGGAATGGACCAAGGCTCACATCACGTCACAACATAAAAGTTAGCCTTTGTGTTCACAAAGAAAAACAGCAATGAAGTTGATGTTGCACCAGAGGGCTCACACACACCCACGCACATACGCATAATTAATTCCATTGATTAGCAAGCCTCTTTTTGACTTGTAAATAAGCAAATAATTGCTTTTAGCCCTGTACACTTGTGTTCCATTTTCTCTGTCGCTGATTTTTTGACCCCTCTCCTCACATCACAATTACACTAGGTCTGTTTATACGATAGCTTGATAATCTGAGACCACTTTACCTTTGTTTCAAAAGGGCGTCACTACCGAGACTATATTTCAGTGTCGACGCAAAAAGCCAGGGTAGCCCTAGACTGATGAGAACCCCGCTGTACCCACACACCAGTCGATAAGCGCAGCTAAAAATAAAAATAAAAATGAAGTAAGCCCCCCAATATATATTCCTCTTCATCCTCTGCAGAGGTTGACTTTTCCAGCATGGGGGAGTGGGATTATGGCCGGGGTCTGAGAACCAAAGCCTTTTCCAGGACATTCATCCACTCAGCAGTGGACCGGGTTCTGCTGGTGGTTTTTGCCGTGAAATTTGCAGATCTGATGGATGCCTTGTGCTGCCACACGTCCATCTGGCATTGTGTTTGTGCAGGTCCCTCCGTCTCCAAGGACGTTCCCATCACTCCGTCCACCCTCCCCTCCTGTGACATTAACTGGGTCTAACAAAGGAAAACCTGCGCACACACACACACACACACACACATACACACACACACTAACTCATCCATTGGTAAACAAAGACTACTGCTCTTCTGTGGAATCAAAATCTACCATCCACTGCCTCCATATCTTCACTTCCCTGGATATTTTTTATTTTCTACTGACGGAAGTGCAAGATCCAAAAAATTAAACCACACAAACGGCAAGCAGTGCATCCTCTCCGACAATCCAGCTGATGACCTACAATGACAATATCCTCTGAGCACTTAAGCCCACAAAGAATATCAGGATTTGATTTAGGTACCCTTTGGCAGATCCCAGGAATTACTCTAAGCTGTGTGTGTGTATATGAGCGCATACGTGTGTGTTTTTGTGTGTGTGTGTGTGTAAGTAAGAGATCTTTATCAGCTTTACTATTGTCCTAGATGCCCTGTCGGAGGGCTCCTGCCTATGTGATACGTATCAGGTGGGACGAGTTAAATATCCTCCAGTAAATTATTATATCACCTTGGCCATAGAATATGAAATAATTTTTTTTAATCAGGTCTATTCCTAAACCTTACCCCTAGAGCTGATTTACACGCTCACTTCAAATGCACGCGTAAATCTTACGCGGTTTTGTGTCTCCGAATGGTGAATGTAATTATGGATTTAGGATTTTCTAAAGCTTTAAGTACCAGGGATTTGACCTTTTGCAAATTGCAGGCCACACCTTATCTTCATTATCTGTCATTGTGTGTGTGTGTGTGTGTGTGCGTGCATTTACTTTGTATTCTCGCCCTCACGTTGGCGGGCATCTGTTGGGGCTCCATGTGGCGGGGGGGTTTCGCTTCCCTTTTGGGAACAGCAGGTCCTCCTGAATTTAATGTTAGGTTGTAGGATAAAGGCGAAGAGGGTCAGCGGGGATACAGCATGTTTGTGATCGGGAAGTCATTTTGTGGGTTATTATTGGATTAAATCTCCAGTCTGCGTTTGTTAGGCGCCATGATACAAAAAAAGACATCTTCCTCTCTCTTTCTTTCTTTGTTTAGGTGTGTGTGTGTGTGTGTGTGTGTGTGTGTAATCTTCAGACATGCCCACTGAACCGTGCACAAGGGTAATATGGAAGGCGAGCTATCTCAAGAGCTGTTTGCAATTGGGGGAACAAAGGACACTCACGCAGTGAGATGTCTCTTGTGCTAAGTAGAAAGCCTCATTGTGGGTGACAAGGAATTATAGTAAATAAAATGTTTTGGAAATAATGAGCTCAGTCAAAACTGCTTAAGTATTTACTGATAGTTCTAGTTAATGAGTGTTTGAGGACATTGTATTGCGCTGAGCTGCCGTCTCCTTGGTCTTAGCCTGAGTGTGCATTATTTAGAGTGATGAAGAAACTGTTCTGAAGACCCTGTGGCAGTGCTGGTTCTGCAGGTTTGGGGGGGGGGGGGGGGGGGCACCGGCCTTGCTCACTTTTTCCTGGGAGAGAAAAGCAAGGAAATGGAAATGCAGTCTTTTATGCATTCATTTATTCATTCATCCCCTGCACCGCTTATCGTGCCTACAGGGTCGACAGGAGCCAATCCCCTGCTGTCGTCGGTCAAGAAGCGGCGTTTAACCTGGACCGATCACCTGTCAATCACAAGGAAACGTCCAACCATTCACCCTCCCAGCGTGCATAATACAGTTAAACTGAGAATTATTTTTCAATCTAAATCCGTTTGGTTTTTGTGCACTAATTGTTTCATGTGGATTGATTCCATGCACTTTCCGCACTCACCGGGGACACTTTGGCATTTGTTGGCTTGGTGGTGATTTTGGACCAATTACTCACTGTGTGATGAGCCGGAACAACTACCTGGGATGCGGCGGTTCGCTGGTCAGCACCATGGCAACTGACTGGCTGAGTCACAGTCTTACCCCGCGTACCCCTCTGTAGTCTCCGTGCAACAGCTGCCTTTCCTGGCTATTCCTGTCGTAGCTGTTAGAGTAAAACCGGCCACCAGTGAGTTGACGTGCTGACTTGCGATTTTAGAGCCCGGCCCCGATCCAGCTGAGATGGAGCGCTTTATAAATACTAGATAGGACTCTAAAGTGGGTTCATCTTTGGGTGATCTCAGGACAAAAACCCCACTTTTTTTCCCCCTTCACCCCAATCCCTCTGCAAACCCTTGCCAGTTATGGCTGCAACCCCATAAGACATCGGAGATGATAAAAGTTTGCAGGTTTAGTTGAACGGTCCTCCGTTGGAACCGTGCAATCCTCGGGTTGTTGACAGTTGAGCCTCCCCACCCATTGATCAACTCGGCATTTACGTCCTGGCCGTCTTTGTAGTCGATGCACCCTTGCGAGGATTGAGGCCGGCCGACAGTCCGGAAACCCTCTCCTGTCATCCGCACGCCATTCTCAACATACGGCATTTTCAGTTTGAATTATAACTTCACTGCTTTGTGTACAAATCTTTAACGAATGCGAGGGGGTGAAAGGCATTGAGCTACCCAGGTGGGGTGCACAGGGTTCAAGAGAAAGATGAAATTAGGGATTTGCTTTAAATTGGGGAATTTGTTTTAGGCTTGTCACGCAAGTGCTTGAGCCAAAGAGCACAACATTTATTTAAAAAAAAAAAAACACGCTGAAGTATGATGATGTTATTTTTTTAGATATTCAGTGGTGACACCGAGAGGTATAATTCGCATCGGACCCCGACTTTAAGTTGTAGCCCCTTTTCCTTTGCCTTTAGAACCTCTTTCACAATCTCTCTGGGGTGGTTAAAAACTCCAGAAGGGTTAATGCATTTTTGTTTTTGTTATTTCGCAGGTAAAGTTCAAAGTCGGCCCTTCCATCACAAACACCCCAATCTGATGGCTTCAGTGTGATTTACTGTAAGAACATCTGGAACATCTCTTGTTTTGCTGCCGCCAACCTCATGCCAACAGAACCGAGAGAACTGTGTGCAGGATCCGCCGCTCCAGTCGGGTCAGTGTTGAATAATGCAGACTCCCCGCATTTCATCCCTGGAACCCAAGCTGCCTTGGCGCCCATTATTCCGCTCGGCCGAGCAGACGGCTAAAACGCTCTTCCACGCACGCACATACGCATAGCGCTGCGTTCGGACTCCACCGAGACACGGGTTAAGCTAAAACGCAAATAAATTCCAGATCGTCGCGTCGCCGAGGTGTCGACTTTGCGAGAGCAAGTCAAAATTGTACCCAAGGCAGATTATCAGGTCATCGAAAAAATGTCTCCTTCTTCCTTCCGCTTGGCTTTAGAAGAGATCATTTTTATCAGTCTCTTCTCATTCGCACCCTCCCCGTCGCCAGCCTCTCACCTTCCCCTTCCCTGCCAATCAAAGCCTTCGGTGAGGTAATACTGTGACTCCGAGGCGCCCTCCTCTTCATCTTGCTCCTCGTGCGCCGCCCTTCCCCCTCCGTCCCCTGACCGCCTCGGACGAAGCCTTCCACCTCCACCTTGCGCCCCCCCGTGCCCCATCATCTTTCCCTCTTCCCTTTCTCCTATCCTACAGGGCATTTTCCACCTCTTCTGAGTCGCACCTCATGAATTATTTACTCGTGCATCGCAGGGGGGGGATTTTTTTTTTTTTCTTCATGTTTTCTCACTGTTCTCCGCTCAGTGAGAGAGAAAGAAGAAAGGCGGTAACGTGCAAACACCTCAAACTCTTGTCTCCTCTAAACATGTCCTTTCCGTCATCCCTGGCATGAAGAAGAACCCCTAACACGAAGTGGAGGACTTCAGTAGATAAAGGTGATGAGCCGCGGAGGTGAACAAGCGCAGCTACCATTTCGTCTTTCAGACAATTTAATGGGAGGATTAATAAATCATTGCAGCTCGGGCAATGAAATATATATAGAAAATATCCCTCAAAAGATGACATCATCCGGGGAGGATGGAAAATAGACCTTGGCTTGCTGTCTTGAGGCATGCGTATCTTCATCCTCAGGATCAAGAGAAAAGCCCCCCCACCTCCCACCCTACCGTGCTTGCGGTGGAAATAAAACACAAGGGAAAGTGACTGGTTCAGTGCCACGCCCCAACTTTGCGCTCCCCGAACTCCATCTCTGTTCCTCTCTGCTGCCTCACACATTTTTCTGCGACAGCACCACTGAAATGCAGCGCGCGTCCCGTCTCATCAGAAAGCCTCTGACTTGTATGTCTGCATAACAACATGAGAGGGGACGTCCATGCTGTTAGTCGTCCCTCAGTGCTCATTAGCCGTGTGAACGGCGCCTTTTAATAAAAGGTATGGCGCCGCGAGGCGTTGAAAAAAAAACAAAGGTTTAGGGAACACTCAGAGGACTGTAAGTGTTGATGTGACAGCACAGCCCAGCAACTGAACAATATGCAGAGATGTACAGAACCTGCAGAAATTGCAGCTCTGAGTTAGCCCCCCCCAAAGTGCCTCTGCTGAGGGGGTGCCACACCCTGCTGCCTCCTGACAGAGGGAGAGAAAGCGAGGAGCGGAGGATGCGCATAGGTGTGTGCCCTGTCCTCGACGAAGCTGAGGACCCGAGAGCAAAGTCATGACTGGGGGTGTGAAAAGATGCGGCTGACGGCGCCCCCTCCCCTCCTTCCCCGACCTCTCGCTCCCCACTCCCGCCCTCCTTTATTCCTTCCTGAAACATCCAGGCGGGATGGATTGGGAGGGAACTGCAAACATGCTGCACTCGTTCTCCGGGGTATTTGAGAGAGAAGAAGGGTGGAGCTAAAAATGAGCATCCCAACTAAAAACCATCACTTCCCTTAAACAAGAAAGGCAGAAAAAAGATTATTCTCAAGATTAATCACCAAAAATGCACTGGAGTCTGATTCACTGTCAGCCATTCCCCTTTTCATTTTGCTATTTCTAGCACCAGTTTATCCCACATGTAGTGCCTTGAATGTGATAGATAGTTTACGATGAAACAAATGAATCAATCCTTCTGGCCCCCCCTAACAAAAATCAGTCCTGTGGCTCGCTGTGGCACAACAGCTCCACCTACTCAAAATCAATTTCAACAGCGGCCACTCGGCCAGAGGCTGCTGTCCGCTAGTCTCTCTGCCATTTCAAAATAAAAGAAGTTGCAAGGCGGTGACTCAATACGGTGTAATTCAAAGGAGGGGGTTTCTTTTCCGGTGATGCAGATATTTTTAAGGGTGGGCTGGGTTGAGGGGAAACTCAGATCTTTAAATAGCTCTCGCACCCACGACACGTGTCTCGACGTTTTCCCCCCCCGCAAAAGAAGCCGGGACGGAGAAAACACAGCTATTTCTGCCAGCCTCCGTGCAGAATTGGAATCAGTGTGTAAGTGATGTGTGGTGGGCAGGCGTACGTGTGTGCGTCCTCCCCATCTTGACGGGCTACCGCGCACCGAGCCTGCACAAATGACCACGCCCTGAGCTGGTGGATGCTAACGTGTGTGTGTGTGTGTGTGTGTGTGCCACCCCCCCTTCTCACACACACACCCACCTAGCAACCAACCCCCATCATGTCTCCACACAGAGGAAAGCCGCCGCAATGTTATACAACGCCCTTCTGCTTGTGCGGCGAAACCCCTCTTTTGTCCCACAGTGTGCACGTGAAGCTGGTGAAGTCTGACTTGCACGAGCTACAAGGGACCAGGATCACCTCTAGTAACACTGAATAGTCTTTATGTAGACTTATTATTAGGTTATTATTAACATTTTTCTTTTGTCAGTGCAGAGAAGTTCTACAAGAATATATATCCTGTTTGTTGGAGCTTGCTTGATTAAACCGAGGCCTCCCATAGAATGCAGTTACAAAACAAGAGAAGTTCTAATAAATGAAAAGCATAAAAATGTGCAAAGCGAATCTACAGAATCTGGGGCAACCCCGTGTTTGTGGTTCTTCTTCCGTATTGACATCTAATAAGTTCTGATGTTCTTCTGACCGCTTCCCTGGAATGAAAATTGATGCTGTGCGAACGGCAAAACCTGCCTGCTCAGCACCATAGGTGTGTCTCCGCAAAGTTCAGAGGGAGGGGAAAAAAACACAAGGTGTGTTACTGTATAAGCAGAAATGCAGCCGCGGTGCTGATGCGTGCGCGGACAGCTTTATCTTGTTCTTATAGATAAATATGCAAATTCATAACGTGCACGGATAAAATTCTGGAGTTTGACGGCACGCTGCAGGGTAAGACGAAAACAGACCGGAGCGATGCATTTCAATAAAAAAATGAAAATAAAGAATTGCTTAGTGAAACTATGGGTTCATTTGTCAGCATACTTGCATTTTTCTTTGCAGTTGATGGACATCAGCAACACAGAAGGTCATTGTTCGATAGGGAGGTGGTTGTGTGTGACCTCACTGCCACCTGCCGGTGCAAAAAGGTACTTACGGGAAAAAAAACATCCAGTTGTAGAAATGTAGTTTATCAGTATCAATGTACTGATAGTGATTGAAAAAGCTTTTTTTTTTTTAATTCTTTGTATACATGACACATCACAATATTTTCAATTGTGATGTTTCATGGAAAATCCCTTCAAAAGCTTTTGCAACACCTGCAGAGCCTCCTGGTTTGCAGATCCTCCAAAACTCAAGATTGCCATTTCTATCGTCCGCTATTTGCCAGGATGGGAAACGATTGTACCCTGAGAAGTTGGAGCTGTAAGGGATGGTCTGCATATGCTGATTTTCACCCAAGCGGCGTTCATGCATTTGGCTTCTCAAGGGTCTACTGCAACCATAACCATCACATGCACCATTTGGAAGTGAAATTATCAAAATAGAAGTAAACAAGGATATGAAAGTATTGCACAAAGGGTTATAAAGTGCTTCTAACTTCCCCTGTTTGCCAGCAACCCCCTCAGACGACCCCTTCCCAAGGGCAGAGGGGTGAAGTTTCCCTTTCACAGGAGTGATGTGTTTTGACAATTTTGTGCCCAAATCTCTTCAGAGGTCCCAGGCTGCATGTATGTGCCCTTCACATCCTACCGTCCTGCTCGGGGTATAGTGATTCGGTGGAGTTTGATTCCACCCTTGTCAGCTATGACGCTGAATAGGACTTCCTCCCCGTAGGGTGTCTCCTTGCTGTCATCTATAAATGTGGCAGTGGAGTTTGAAACCTTGGTCTCTGTGCAGTTTTATCAGTTTTGATTCTAACCAGACTTTTGATAAAAACTACTGAATCCATGCGTGACATAGAGCTTTCCTCACCACAGACATGGATAATTTGGTGTTACTCGCACAGCAGGCGGTGTAGCTGAAGGCGGCTTGGGCATCATCTCTGTGTGGTTTGAATATGTATGGGATCACCACTGCCAGCTGGAGAGCGGAGAAATGCCAAGCAGTCTGGCTGCCTCTGGCTGTGTGGGTTGATCAGCATGTGCGAGGTGTGAGGAGCAAAGGTGTGGGTGCGAGTGTGGATGGAGGGCATATCAAGGTTACCACTGGTGATGGGGGGGAAGGGTGGAATTGCGGATTTGCAGAGCGGTATTCTTAGGGGCCAGGTTATTCAGTGGGGTCGTGCAGTGAGAAGGGGTTTGGCAGAGACATCTAAACCGTCCTCTGCAAACAAAGCATGGCAGTGGCCCACGTTTTAATTTACTGATGAAAACAATGAACATAGTCTCCTATACTGCCATGGAAGCACTGGGCACCATGAGCTGTCTTAGTGACTACTTAAAAATAATAAACAACTAGTTTGAAGGAGAGGGGGAGCTTTGTTGCCTTTGTGGAGCTGTTTTTAACGAATGCTACGTCTGCTTTGAAAATGTTTCTCTGATGAAGTGAAGTATTTTTCCTTGCTTAAATACTTGAAAAGATTCATGGCTAAAGTTGTCCTTGTGTTAAATGCAAATTATGTAAATCACAGTTAAGATGCCTGTGTGACCTGTTGGTTTCCTCCGGTTTAATGGTCCCTTCTGTTTAAAATGAGCTCACCGTGGGGGCGTAGCTTCCGGGTCATGTGACATCAGTAAGCGCCAATCATCTGGCCCGATTTTGCGCAAATTGCGTTTTTGTCGCTCTACTCCGCGCATGCGCATTTCATTTCAAAAATGGCGGCCGCACAGGGCGACATGGCCGACGCGGTCGACGTAAAAGATATTAAAAAGGAACCGCCGACCGAGGGCTTCGCAAACAACAGCGCCGGCGATGGGAGAGCCCTGTCCGCGTCCCCCGGGGCTGGCGCCTCGGGCGAAACTAACAAAACCGCGGCTGGGACGTCGGAGGAGCAGCAGACGTTGCTGGCGGTTCTGCAGTTCCTCCGAAAGAACAAGTTGACGGAGTCCGTCGAGATTCTCCGACGCGAAGCGGGTCTACCGGAGGATTCTCTGGACACGGGCGACGGGGATTCCTCCGGGGCCGGACCGGGAGGCGCCGCGGGGAACTCGGACGGCGGAGGCGGGGACACAAACTCGCTCCTGAGCCGGGTCTCAGCCTCCGCCGGAGCCCAGGCGCAGGTCAAAGGTCAGTTCCCCTGCTTAAAGACGCACCCGGCGGTTGCCTGCTAAAACACTGCGACCGACTGCTGACCGGAAGTATTTAACGCAACAATAACGTCACATTTTCGACAAGAGAATAATAATAATAATATAAATGTAATCTCTAAAATCATCGCTAACTGCTTATAGTAACATGCTAAATTAACAGGTGTTAAGTGTATGTATTCTAATGCGCAACATTTTTTATTAAGTTAACTTTTTCCTATGACTTTTTTTCCTAATTTTTAAACAAGACATCTTGAAAAACGCTTTCTTGGTTCTTAACATATGCATAGAACGCATTTCCTCACAGGAATTAATGAAGGATAAATTGTTATCACAATTAACTTTAGTTTAGTTCGGAAGCAGTATCGTTTTATTTGAGAGAGATGATGAGATGAGAACAACTTTATTTTCCCGAAGGAAATTGTTGTAAGGTGTTAGCATTAGTTTGTTGCTAAATTGCCTCATTGCAAAAAACTTTTGTTTTGTAACCAAAGGTGGGTTCAACAAGTACAGAAGTGTTTTGACCGGTTTTTCACCCTTTGGCTGAACAATAATGGTAATTCTCTGCAGCCCCCGTGGACGACCAGCCAGATGTGAGCGTGGTTCTGTCAGCCTACAGCCAGCAGGGTGACCCAGCTCTGTACGAGGTTTACTACAGGGACTTAAAAAAGTTCATCGAAGCCGTCCTGGACTGTCACAGGGCCGAACTGTCCCAGGTGTTCTACCCACTGTTTGTCCACATGTACCTGGAACTGGTGTACAACAACCATGAAAATGAGGCCAAGGCGTTCTTTGAGAGGTGAGCCCTTTACATCCCGGCTTTTTCTTAAAGTTTTTGGTGATTTATGTTCTTATTCTTCCCACTTCAGGTTCAGCGGGGATCAGGAAAACTACTACAAGGATGACCTGCAGGTCCTGTCCAGCCTGACAAAGAAGGAGCACATGAGAGGCAATGAGACCCTTCTGGACTTCCGCACCAGCAAGTTTGTCCTGCGGATCTCCCGCGACTCCTACCAGCTCCTGAAGAGGCACCTGCAGGAGCGCCAGAACAACCAGATCTGGAATATCATCCAGGAGCATCTTTACATCGACATTTTTGACGGCATGCCGCGCAGCAAAGGGCAGATTGACGCCATGTCGGGCAGCCTGGCCGGTGAGGCCAAGAGAGAGGCCAACAAAGCCAAGGTCAGCATAACCCCTCCTCGCTCACAGCATGATAAACCATTGATATGTTGAAAAAAACCACACCAAAAGCATGAAAACAAACTCAATATCTTAGCCCTTTATTTCTTCTTGTGCTTTCGAGTACCAGGAAACAACCTTCATCATGTCTTCAGTTACTTTTTAAATACATTTCCCAATGATACTCTTTTTAGGAACTTTATTGTTATTTAAGTGGTTCACGTATATTCATGTACTTCAGACTTTTTCACATAAACGCACCCTGCTTGAAGCTGTGCCTTAAACATGCAAAACAGAGAAAACCCGAGTCGGTCAAGACGTAATTTACTATTCAGATCCATCGTTGTCATGTTTTTGGATCGCGCTCAGTGCAACAACACCCTTGAATCAGACTTGTTATTTTGTTATGTGGCATTAGCTGTTAGCACCTGCTCCTGAACAAATCCTCACAAGAAGTCTCTTCTGAGAAATTGCACACACACGTGCGTACTCTTCCCTTACTGCCATAGGTCTACCATGGGCTGCTGAAAGAGCCGGAGATTGAGCTGCCGCTCGATGACGAGGACGAGGAGGCGGAGAACGAAGAGGGCAAGCCCAAGAAGAAGAAACCCAAGAAGGACAGCACAAGCTCGAAGAACAAGAAACAGGATCCCAACGCGCCGTCACAGAACAGGTGCGGCCCACGGCCCACATTCCACCTGCAGAACATTGTTTTTAATTTATTCAATGACTGACGGTGGGGCGGGGGGTTGACGCGTTTCTCACTCAGGATCCCCCTCCCGGAACTGAAGGACTCAGATAAGCTGGACAAGATCATGTACATGAAAGAGGCCACCAAGAGGATCCGACTCGGTCCAGAGAACCTCCCCTCCATCTGCTTCTACTCCTTCCTCAACGCGTACCAGGTATGGCGCCGCGGCTGCAGCTTCTACATCACTATCTGAATCCCGCCGTTGGGAGTTGGGGACGTTTTTACATTTTTCAAATGTATAATGGATGTATAGGATGCCCTACTTTTCTCACATTGGCAGTTATGTGTGCACTCGCACACATATCGAGGCCACAAAGAAATCTCTTGATTTTTGTTTGGACAGATCCCAGCTGTTTATATAGCTGTTCTGCTAATTTTTGCCAGTCATCGTCTTTTCAGGGATCAGAGAATCACCAAGCATGACCTCTGAACTCTCCGCCTGCAGGGTCTGACCGCTGTGGACCTGACCGACGACTCCAGCCTGATCGCGGGGGGCTTCGCCGACTCCACGGTGCGCGTGTGGAGCGTCACACCCAAGAAACTCCGCAAAGTCAAGTCTGCAGCAGGTACACCCCCTTTGCGCCTTTAAAAAAAGGCCTGGCCATTTTGACGACGAAGGGTCGTTGACACAAAGATGGCGGTGGCTTTCGTATCCACCTCCTTCCAGTTATGCTCGAGTAATAAACGTCGTACTATTCCTCCCCAGACCTCAATCTCATCGACAAAGAGTCGGACGACGTGCTGGAGAGAATCATGGATGAGAAGACGGCCAGCGAGTCCAAGATCCTCTACGGGCACAGCGGCCCTGTGTACGGCATCAGCTTCAGCCCCGACAGGTAACCGAGCCCCCACTCCTCCCATCACTATTTAACATATTATAGCTGCTGGCTAATGTGTCGGTGCACTTTTTAGAAACTATCTGCTGTCCAGTTCTGAGGACGGCACGGTGAGGCTGTGGAGCCTGCAGACATTCACCTGTTTGGTGGGCTACAAGGGACACAACTACCCCGTGTGGGACACCCAGTTCTCCCCCCACGGGCACTACTTTATCTCCGGGGGACACGACAGAGTGGCCCGGTAAGAAAGCGGCGGTGGCGGGAGATTGACATGCTCCAGAGCTTTCGCTGACCCACATCCGGCCTTCTCCCAACAGTCTGTGGGCGACAGATCACTACCAGCCCCTACGGATGTTTGCCGGCCACCTCGCCGACATCACATGCACCCGCTTCCACCCCAATTCCAATTATGTGGCCACAGGCTCCTCCGACCGCACCATCCGCCTGTGGGACGTCCTCACCGGGAACTGCGTCCGCATCTTCACGGGTCACAAGGTCAAGACAGTTAAAAGGGCGAAACCCTCACGCGTTTTTACACTTATAACACAAAGAAACAACTTACTTTAAAACTAGCTAAATGAAATACAAGAGGAAACTCTGAGAGCAGCACATGTATTCAAACTTGCTAAAATTGTGCTTAGTTATCTGTTAAAAAAAAAAAGTCAACCTTGGCTGTGTCTAATTAAGAAAAGATATCTCGCATTAACTTCTGAAGTTGATGGGCTGGATCAACTGGAAATCTTGATTCCATAATCTGAACAAGCTGTGGGTGTGACTTTTCATTTCCTCTCCCAGGGTCCAATCCACGCGCTGAGCTTCACTCCGAACGGGAGGTTCCTTGCCTCGGGGGCCACCGACGGCAGGGTTCTCCTCTGGGACATCGGTCACGGACTCATGGTCGGGGAGCTCAAGGGCCACACAGACACCATCTACTCGCTCAGGTTCAGCCGAGAGGGAGAGATTCTGGCCTCAGGTTGGTGTTTTGATTGTGAAATAATGAACATACACCAGAATCGGTTTCCATTTTTTTTTGTTTTTTGTTACAAACCGATTTTGTTTTGTTTCCCAGGGTCCATGGATAACACGGTTCGTCTATGGGACGCAATGAAAGCATTTGACGATTTAGAGACCGACGATTTCACCGCAGCTACGGGACACATCCATTTACAAGACAACTCTCAGGAGCTGCTGCTCGGCACCTACCTGACCAAATCCACACCTGTCATCCACCTTCACTTCACCCGTAGGAACCTGCTGCTGGCTGCCGGGGCCTACAATCCTTAAGATATGACTGCACCAGGGGGCAAAAATCAATAGAAGCCTGAACGTGTGTGGGGAAAAATACGAGAATGATCATTAGCTGTGAACGAATATTACATTATTAAACTCCTACCCCGGCCCTCACAGACGCCCCTCTCCTGAGTAAAGTGCCATTGATGATTTGGACCATTTTAGAAGAAACAAAAATCCCTGACATGGTCAACACTTGGCTGAAATGTCTGTATCATAGCAGTTTTTATACTGATGTACACTGTAAATAAAAAAAAAAGTTTTTCTACGTTTTAAGGTTAAATGGACTTTATTAACGTACAGAAACCACACAGTCATTTTGTTTAGCGCACATCCATCTGCCTCCTCCGCCTCCAGCTGTTCAAAATGGTACAAGTGAACATCTGCAGAGAAACAAGCAGGATAACTGATTAATGTTGTGTCTACATTCAAAGGGTGACAAATGAAGGACTCGGTATACTCACGTTACTTTTCCGTGACAGCAGCCTGTTTCTTGGGTTTTAGTTTGAAGAAAAGTCCAATGGCTAGTAGACTGGCGTAAGTGGCCAAAACACACTGTTGAGAAGAAACAGCGTATAAATAATAGCTACAAATCAATACAATTTTTTTTTTTTTCTCCCAAAAATCTCGCGCAAACTCACATTTCTCCTCCCAATGATCGTGTACGAATTGAAGTACTTGGCAATCCCAGTGAACTGGTGCTGGCTTCCTGCATCGTGACCTCCCATGGTGAATTTGGCCAAATTCCTGTCACAACAATTAAATATAAATCAGAGTTTGTTTAGTGGAATTACACCTTGCATCAGACAACGAGGCTTTGCACACAGGAGGCAGTACAGCTGCATGATAATATTTGACTTTGACGGTTGTTGACACGGCTTGCTAATCGTCCAGTGTCAAAACTTGCAACCTGTTAGGGAGCAAAAAATAAACAGCCAATCGACATTAACAGCCCGGGTTTACACGGTTTTTATTTGCAAGATTAACAGTTTGAAAAAAATTACTTCAGTCTGACAGTGGCCAGTCACATAAGAGCAAAGCTAGTTAACCTAGCTCAGCTAATAGCCCACACTGAGACTAAGCGGAGGAACTGTATTGCTTTAGCTTGCTATGCTAGCTTGCAGTGTCCGCTACCCGGTATCGGTTCAAAATGTCATAAAGTAGTATTGAGTTACTGAGACTTTAACCAAATGGCAAATAAAAGATAACATTACTAGATATGTTTCAGAAAGAATTTTGACCCACCTTTAACACACGTCTCCCGTGCAAACCGAATGAGAGAGGTGCCCTTCAGTGACAGAGGCCGCAGTGCTCAAAGTTGACAGGACATCCCGCCTACCTCAACTCCACATCCTATTGGTGCAGAACGACATCAATCAACTCTGTGTTTTGAGACGGACTCTGAATGGCCAAGCTGGGTGCCAATCTCTCATATATGTATGTAATTGGACAAATCATGAAACGCCCATCTGAGTTATTCTTCCGGGTCAGGATCATGGCGTGCTGAACAACATGTGAGATTCCGGAGAGCCTGATGATAGAACACCTTTAAACTTAAAGAGTAAGACCATTTTCCTTACTATTTCTTTTAAAGCGAATGTGATCCAGTGGTGTTTCACCGAAAACGCCAAAGCAAGTCGAATTTCGTTCACGTTTCGGCGTCTGCGGCGTATTTGATTGATAACTTTGCACCTTCAGATTAACGTCATAGCAAATAATATAACATTGGTGACGTTCAAAATAAAGGAAAATAACTCGTGACACGTTAACCTCGATCGATTAATCTATATTTTCCCATTAACTTTAACTGTTAACTATACTTTGTGGCACCTCGTTCTTAGAGAAAACCTTGAAACTACTGTAAACATGGCGTCAATGGAGGAGGACTTCCCCAGGGGTGGACCATCGAAGAAGACCACTGAGAGCAGAATAGAGTCAATGTGGACAGAAGTGGACAACTTGTTCCAGGTACAGTTCAACACCCCCTGCTTTCTCTTCATCCACGCAACCGCATCAATATCAGAAAACCATAGAAAGCAGCGTGAGGACTTTCAGTGTCTGCATAAAGGTCAAAAGTGTTTACTTTCTTCTTTGTTGTTTGACGCAGACTAGTAAGGCTGTGGAAACCAAGAAAAAAAGAGCGGCTCCTAAAGATGACCGCAAGAAGGTAAAGAAGCAAAAGACCGATGTGGGACATGGCTTAACCCTCAACGCCGATGCCACAAATGTGGAAATCCTTCACAGCAAGGTGACATTTATTCAATGGAATACCGAATGAATGTTTTTTTGTTTGGTACCCCCACCGTGAATTGCTGACTTTTTTATAATTTCTTTCCCAGAATGTGATTGAGGGCACGCTGCTGCTGGGCTGCGTGACGGAGGTGACCGACTTCGAAGCGGTGGTGGGCCTGCCGTGCGGCCTGCAGGGCTTCCTGAGCATCAAGAACATCTGCGACTCGTTCACCAAGATGCTCGGCGAGCAGCTGGACTCGGACGACGTAGAGGTGGAGTGACGTCGGGGATGTTGTAGAAAGGCTCTGGCATTGAGGATCTGCGAGGGTGACATTGTTTTGTTTGCATTGCAGGACATTTGCTCTCTGCAAAGCCTCTTCCGACCCGGCATGCTGATCAGGTGCGCGGTCGCCAAGCTGAGGGTCTCCACCCGAGGCCCCGTCAGCATCCAGCTGTCCGTCAATCCAAAACTGGTCAATAAGGGTCTCACCTCAGGCTCTCTGAAAGCAGGCATGGTGAGGCGGCCATCTCCCGTTCCAGAAAAATCTTTTTTTATGTTTTATTCCTTCTTCTGAAATGTTTACGCCGTGCCGTTTCAGGTCCTGAGCGGCTGCGTGGAGAGCGTTGAGGATCACGGGTGCATAGTGGACATCGGCGTCAGTGGGAGCAAAGCCTTCCTGCCCAAGACGGCGGGGAAGGACCAGCGCGGCGATTCAGACGGTACGCCGCGTCGGACACGGGAGGTTTTCCTCCTTTGGATGTAAAAAATGCGACATCATTGTGATTGTTTCCTTGTCGTGGTGCAACCAGAGCTCGCCGTGGGCCAGTACTTGACTGCGCTAGTCATGGAGGTGAAGAACAACGGCCGCGTAGTGCGGCTGGCTCCCTGCGGCTGGACCGGCGAGCCGTCGCTGGCCGAGCCCAAGCAGGGCTGGACCCTCAGCAGCCTCCTGCCCGGCCTCCTGGTCCGCGCCAAAATCCGAAAGGTGAGAAACGGGCGTTTACGTGTGATCAGATCAGTTCCCGCTCCTGCAGCTTGTGTCGCCCTGACGTCGAAGGTGTGTTTGCTCGGCAGGTGACGAAGCACGGCCTGTTCCTGGACTTTCTCCACTCCTTCAAGGGCCAGGTGGACTTCCTCCACATGGAGCCGGAACGGCACGGCAACTACAGCCAGGGGGAGGAGGTACCACGCCTCCTCTGCGCTTTTATTTATTTTTTTCCCCCCTTCCAAAGTTGATCTCCAGTGGCCTGTTTGCGCGTCTCGCTGATGCCGAATCTTTTCGCAGGTGCGAGCCCGGCTGCTTTACATTGAGCCGTCCACGCACACGGTGGGACTGAGCCTCCTCGGCCACCTCCTTCAGCCGGGGGCCGCCATCAGCCCCGCCCCGGCCGGCGGCAGCCGCGTCGGCGAGGTGGCGAGGGAATGCGCCGTGACGTCCGTGCACCACCTGTCGGGGGCCATGCTTGAGCTGCCGGATAAAGTCGTGGCGTTCGTGCACGTGAGTCGCAGCCGTGTATGTTCCCCAGGGGGACAAAAACCAAAAAAACCCTCGTTTGACCCTCTTTGTTTTCAATAGAAGAACCACCTGAACGAGAGCAACCAGCCGGCCAATGAAAACAAAGTGCTGCCGAAGTCCGTGCACGACTGCAGGATCCTGGAGTTCAGCCCCATGGAGCAGATTCATTTCGCCAGCCTGCGCAAGTCCGTCGCTTTTAACGTCCACGATTGGATTTTTCAGTCAAAGCCTCTCCGAGCGCACGTTTATTTGTCTTTTTTTGTTTGTTTGTTTGTTTTTCCAGGAGCGTGATTAGCAGGCCTTTCTTCACGTATAAGGATCTCCACGCCGGGCAGGTCGTAGAGGTGGGTGTTCACTCCCGGCCGCAACTATGAAAATTGTTATTTTAACACCTCTGCATAACAGTGTATTCTTATAAAGCATTAAAGAAAAAAGGGAAGAAATATAGATCAATTTTTTTTTTTTTTTGGCGGTAACAAAAGATTTAAAGTGCATCAATTTGCCTGAAACTTTAAAAAAAATGTAATCCTTATTTAATCTATATATATCTTTTGGCCGACTGAACCATTTGATACTTTAAAATAAAATCAATTAATAATAATTCAAATTGACCAGCAGCATTAACTCAGCACAATATGGAAAACACTTTAACTTAATAAAACAATTTGTGTGGATTTTTTTTTTTTTTTTTTTTTTTTTTTCCCCTCCCCCTCAATCAAAATGAAGAAATGCGTATTAGCGGCTGCAATGAGCACATTTTCCAGTGCACAGCTTTTCGAGGCATTTATTTCCATGGTGTCTCTTGGGGGTTTGTTCGCTGCACTTGATATCTCCTGCTCTGTGCTGTGTGTGCACGTGCTCCGTGCAAAAAATACCCTCTCCATAGAGCTAATATTCCGTGCACACTGACAATGAAAGCGCCACTGACCCCCACTGTGGATGTGCAATTACATGCAATTCTAGTCATTCAGCAAAGTTTACACAGATTTATCTCCCTCGTCAACCAATCACATCCATGGCTGGAATGCAAAACCTCCTATCTGGAAAAAAACACTTTTTCAGGAAATGAAAAAAACGTTTCATTTGATTTTAGTATGGTCTTTGTTGCAGATATTCAAGAATATTCTATTGTCCACAGACTCTGTTTCTATGTTATAATTTAAAAATACATATCATGTATTTTTACTACTGACAATGCAGATAAGTGTTTTTTTTTTTTTTTTTTTCCTAATTTTTTCTGCTTCATTGTGCACATAGGAGTATTGTCATGTGACATTTATGTCAAAAGAAAGGGCGGGATTATCTTGCAGATAGACTGAAAATCTATCCCATTTCTCACCAGTCAATGCAAAAACACAAAATCGAAAAATTTGCAGATAGGAGGTTTTGCCTTCCAGCCATCGACATGGCATGTTCCTCGATAGAACTGCAATTGATGACCGTTTCATAATCTGACGAGTCGACTAATGAAGCGTAAAGAAAAACAATTGCTCTTACTTATATTTATTACTGCAACAAAATGTTTTTTTTAAAAAAAAAAACAAAACAAATGTTTTATTCAAACAAAAATTGCCAGCGAGGATTAAATGCTTTTCCATCCCTTAAGCAAAACACCTGCCGTGCCTGCAAACTCTGTCAAACAAACAATTTAAAATAACATTTCTCTGCTGTCTCACCTACCTAACGGTCCCCAAACTGCAAAATGTTGGTTTGGCGTCGCCTCCCCCTTCTGCCCGTCCACAACTGAATCAGTCAGTCGTCTGGACGTTACAGCTGTTGCTCCACTAAATGATTTTGAAACAGAACTGGTGGATGTAAAGTGGGATGTGATTTATAGTTGCAGTTTCTGATACAAAATGATTTTGTCCGTCGTTCCAAAGGGGACGGTGTCGGAACTGCTGGATCACGGCATGGTGGTGAATTTGACGCCGCACATCCGAGGCCTGGTTCCCTCCAAGCACCTGTCCGACACCATCCTCAAGAACCCGGAGAAGAGGTACAGGGAGGGCATGAAGGTCAAGTGTCGGGTAAGTCCGGGCGCCGCTCCGAAGAGACCCGCCGGGTCGAGGCGGATGTCGTCACGGGCGCCGGCGTCTTCTCCTCCCAGGTTCTGTCGGTGGATCCGCTGAGCCGGAAGCTGTACCTGAGCCGGAAGGAGTCGCTGGTGAAGAGTACGCTGCCGCTGTTCATCAGCTACAGCGACGCGCGGCCCGGACGCATCTCCCACGGCAACATCGTGTGCATCAAGGACTTCGGGTGCATCGTGCGCTTCTACAACAACGTCAAGGGCCTGGTGCCGACCCGCGAGCTCAGCTCCGAGCCCGTCCTCAATCCCGAGGAGCTCTTCTACGTCGGCCAGGTGAGGAGACCGGAGGGGGCCTCAGGCGGGAGGTCGCCCCCTTCTTTTTTGTCCCCTGAAACCCCCCCCCCCCTTGCTGTTTCAGGTGTTGAAGGCCAAAGTTCTCCACTGCGACGCGGAGCAGGCCAAGATGATCCTGTCGTTCAAGGCGGCGTTGGAGGGGGACGCCACGGAGCCGGACAAGCCCCAGGTGGCGTGCGAGGTGGGGCAGGTGAGTCCGGAGCCCTCCGCTTCTTTTCACCGCCGCGCTTTCCCGAGCGCTGACCATCCGCTCCCGCCGCCGCCGCGCAGCTCTGTGACGTCCAGGTGCTGAAAAAGTCGGAGAGAGGCCTGGAGGTGGAGATCCTCCCCGCCAAGACCCGGGCTCTGGTGCCCACCATGCACCTCTCCGATCACACGTCCAACTGCGCTCTGCTGCTGGAGGCGCTACAGGAGGGCGACACCATCTCCAACCTCGCCTGCGTTACCAAGAACAAGCAAAACATTGTATCCTTTTAAAAAAAAACAAAAACGACTTTCTTTTCTTATCCATCTAATCCAGGGGTGTCAAACTCATTTTGGTCCACATACGGCTTATTTGATGTCAAGGGGGCCGGACCAGTTAAATCATTACCTAGAAGTAACACTGAGTCAAAAATTTCCTGTGTTTTAGTGTGAAGGAGGTAAACAGGTAAATTATAAAAATCTTTATATGTAATGAACTGTTCCCCTGAAAAATACAATATGACAAAAATTAATATTAGAAATAAATATTAAAAAAGAATTGATGAAATTACGCCCTTAAAATATTGTTGAGTTAAGAGAAAATCTTGTCTTTGTGGGAAAATTTGCCACTAGAATTTATTAGAAAATTGATTGGTAGCATGACAGGAGGTATAATGTTTACAAGGGTAATAGTGGCTATTCAGGTTATTAAATCAATCATTTCAATTTTTGCCCATTTTCTTGCTATTATTTTTGAGGTTTTTATAGAAGGAAGAAAAGAAAAGATCGTTTTAACAATGTCACTTTAACAATGTTTTTTTTTTTTTTCTGGAAAACCCACTGTATAAAACCCCCAGATGCATGTGAGGAAAAAACGCGTGGGCCGCACTAACACAAAGACTTGATTTCAGGCTGGGGGCCACAAAATATTGTTCCAAGGGCCGTGACTCTGAGACCCCTGATCTAACCAGACCCCTTTTTTATTTATTTATTTTTTGATCCCACGGAGATGTTTCTTGTTCCCCCTCCTCAACCGCTCTGCCATCAGACTCTCACCAAGAAACCCGCGGTGAAAAGCGCCCTGGAGGACGGCGTCATCGCCGAGGACTTCTCCCAGATCACCGTCGGCATGCAGTTGGTCGGCTGGATCAAGAACATCATGACCTACGGCGTCTTTGTGGAGTTCCCGTACGGCCTGGTGGGCCTGGCGCCCAAGATGGTGAGATACCACCTACAACACCTACAGCTCTTCCCATTAACAATGTTTATGTTCTATGTTTTTCTGTCGTCAACTTGTAAAGCGTCTTTGTGTACCGTGAAAAGCGCTATACAAATCGTATGTATTATTATTATTATTAGATATGGGGGGGGTCAGCGGTGCAGACGGGGTGCAGTTCACCCGCTCCGCCACTAGGGGGCAGTGTCTGCTTCAAATTGCTCTTTGAGTACATTTAGTCGCTAATAATAATAATACATGCATTTACTTTGAAGGTGCAATTCTTGACTTGTATGGGCACCGAACAGATACGTGCACATACCTCAACTGAGTTTGAGTCATCCTGTGACTGAGCTCGTGACTCAATCTGTTTGTATATCCAATTTAAATTTCACATTGAAACGCTATTAATTCCTACCAGAACCCAGGTTTTGTTACGTTGTTTTTAAATAGGAAAAATGTTCTTTATAAATACCAAATAATACTACATATAATGAGGGACAATGTAAAGAAGTGAACTGGTTTTATGTACTTTAGGAAAATGTTCTTTATCAAGTAATACTGCATATAATGATGGACAATATAAAGAAGTGAACTAGTTTATGCAGCGTATTTACCTTGAAGATCGGTCGAAGATGCCTGCAGTGGCAAAGGGGATCACTTTTCATTTGAAACTTTATTGCCTGACTTATTTTATTCACGAGACACTTAACGCTACTTGCACACTTTATGGCTAAACTTTTATTTTCACAGCGTTCGTCTTTTTTTTTTTTTTAAAACAATCCAACCCCCCCTGACCGTCTTCGAATGACGCCCACCGTCACGGTTTCTCACCGGCAACAACTTCTCCATCTCTTCACGGACGAGTCCGCGACATGCACACCGCGCTCGTGTCTTTCCACGACTGACCTTTTTTCTCCGTGCCTCTTGTGAACGCTATCCTTTGACCTGCGGGGGCGTTTTTTTTTTTCCTTTTTTTTTTCCCTGCCACCTAAGGCCATGACGGACAGTTTCCTCAAGGACACGGCAGACGCTTTCCAGATGGGCCAGACGGTGTTCGCCAAGGTGACCAACCTGGACGAGGAGAAGAAGCGGTTCCTCGTCACGCTGAAGACCTCCGAAGTGGGGAGCCCGGAGGGTGACATGGAGGCGCGGCTGGTCAGCGGCCTGCAGGAGAGGCGGGCGGCGGTGGAGGTTCTGGCGAAGAGAGGTGAGCGGGAAAAAAAAAGCTTGAGGCGTTTTTGTTTATTTTTTTCCCCCTTTCGACGGCTTCATTCTCTAAATCCGGCTCCGTGGCCAGCGTACCCCTCAGATGACCTCAGCGAGCAGCTGGCCGCGCTGACCGTCGGGGAGAAGCTGAAGCTCACCGTGGAGGAGGCGAGCGGGAGCGGCGCCATTTTCAAATCCGATGACATCGCCGGCGCCGCCATCCGGGCCCACGAGCACCATTTGAAGGGTACGTATTGCATTTCGGGTGACGGCGGGGGGGGAATTTCCCAGAGCAGGGGTGCACACTCTTTTCCGCATGCAAGCTACTCAATAAAATATCCAAGTCACAAGGATTTACCTACCATAAAAATCCCAAACATCTTTATATATTGAATTAAAATGTGCAATATATGTCTGTGCACCTTGCATAACTGCATGAACCCATATTGCACAATCCAACTCTGGATTTCTCTGTCGTGACTTTACTCTGATGACTTCAAAATGATCATTGTAGTATTTAGGAGCTGTCCAAAAATGCTGCTTCTTTGGTAGTGTGATGTGTAGACTGGCAGAAAAATGACATGGTAAAAAAAAGTCTCCTCTCGCTCCTTATGGTACGATATTGGCTTCTTTCTTGGTCCAGCTCCCCTGACTCATTTAAATACATTTTCTTAAGTTAAAAAGAAATAAACTGGAGGATGACTAGGTAGCTCGCTGGAGTTTTAGCGAGTAGCACGGTTGTATGTTTGGTGACCCATGTGTCAGAAAAGGTCAGATGTCGGACCGGCTGCCCTGAATGTCAGTTAAGTCACAAATTTCATAGCGAGGACGGATGATAGAGTGACGTCTTTTTTTTTTTTTTTTTTTTTTTTTTTTTTTAATACCATGCGTTCAACCCGCGCTCCCTTTGCGTTCAACGTATCGGGCGCCCCTTTCCCAGACGGTTAATATCTCCCCGCGGCTCCTCCTCCAGGTGTGAGTTTGCAATCGGGCCAAAAGGTCACCGCCGTCGTCCTCCACGTGGACATCCTGTCCTCCAGCATGGTCGTGTCTCCCTGCCCGGCGCTGGTGGAGAAAAAGAAATCGGTGAGTGGAACCCGAAAGAGACGCCCTTCCCGTTTTCAGTGAAAATAATCCGTGTCCGTCTCCAGTTAGTGAAGGGGGCGTCGTACGCTGCGACGGTGCAGCACGTGGACCGGGACTTCGCCGCCGTCAGCATGGACGACAAGGCTCAGCTGACGGTGATCCAGTGGGCGCGCCACCCGAACGACGCGGTGGCGTCGGCGCCGTTGGCCCCGGGCGCGTCCCTCTCCGTGACGGTGCTGGAGCCCGGCTCCCCGGAGCTGCGGGGCCTCCCCCTCGTGTCATGGCGGCGCGCGGCACCCAAGCGCCAACGCGCCGCCCCCGGCGGGAACCGCACCGCCCCCAGCGGCCACCGCATCGGCGACATCCTGCGCGGCAAAGCCGGTCGCGTGAAGCCGAGCCAGATCCAGGTCACGCTGGAGGACGGCAGCAGGGGCGTCGTCCACGTGTCCGAGGTGTTGGAGCCGACGGCCCTCTGCCCCGGATCCTTCCCCACCTCCCAGGTCCGGCCCGGCGACGAGCTCACCGTCAGGGTGATCGGAGGGCACCACATCTGCGCTAACAGGTAAACGGGTTTCCTCCGCGGAGCCTCCTTCCCGTCTCCAAATTTTCGGACAAATCTGGCTCTCCATCCGCAGATTCCTGCCGCTCTCCCATCCCAAGTACTCCTACATCATCCCGGAGCTCACCCTGGTGCCCAGGTGACCAACGCCGCCGGATCAGCGATGCGTCTTTGACCTTTTTTTTTTTTTGTATATAAACGCTCCGTCTCTCTGGCTTCTTTCCGCTTTCCAGCAAACTCAACCCGAGCCAGGAAGTCAAACCCGTCTCGGCCGAAGAGAAGCTGAGCGGCTACGCGGTGGGCGACCAGGTCATGTGCTTCGTGTCCAAGGTGAGCCTTTGCGGGGCTCCGTTCTGTCACCGCAGGTTATTTCTTTCTTTATTTATTCCTTTTTCGTCCACAGTATGTTCCGCAGCGGAAGTTTCTGGAGGTCACCCTGGACCCCTGCCTCACCGGGACCGTGGAGCTGCTGGCCATGACCACCGAGCGGAAGGTAGGTATTGGATGAAAGTCTGATTGGATAAAATTTATATACATATGTACATATACACACGCACGCACGCAAAGCAGGTCCTTGCCTTGACTTAGAAGTTTTCCGAGATATGAGCCATTGCTCAGTCTTGTTAATTTTTTTTTTTTTTTTTTTTACCACTTTTATTCGAGTGACCCTCTGCTAGGAGGGAATGGGATGAGCCTTTCGGCCCTGACGTGGCCAATTTTAAACGCACTCAATAAAACCAGTTAATTTCTTTGAGTTCTCATTATTATTATTTTATACATTATTTGTAATTCTTTTTTTTTTTTTTTTTTTTTTTTCTCCCTATTTAGAAACATCCGGGGGTCTGGAACGGATTAATAGCGTATCAATTAATTTAAATGGGGAAATTAAATTTGAGTTAAATGAGTCATAAGCTCAGCTATGGGACAAATTGAACTCTTAAGTCAAGGTGTGTGTGTTTAATGAATTAGTAAAATAATGAATCTTTCCTTTTTATTTATTTTTTTAATTCATTTTCATTTTTAGGATCTCAAGCACCCGGAGAAACTGCACAAGCTTGGTAAAACTATCGTCGCCGAAGTGGTGGAAGTGAATTCCAAGCCGCCGCGGCTCGTGCTATCGCTAACAGGTAAGTGGACGGGGCAGAAGCGCCAAGTCATTCAGCTCCAGATGCCGTTACACACACACACACACCTTGCCCCCCCCCCCCCCCCCCCCCCCCCAACCTTCCAGGTTTCCACAAGTTGGAGAAGGGCATGGTCTGCCTGGGGATGGTCCATGACGTCCTGCCGCAGTTGGGCCTCCAGGTGCGGCTCCCCTTCGGCGGCAACGGGACGGCGGCGGTCACCGACCTGGCCGACGAGTACAAGCCCAACCCCCTGGAGCCGTTCAGCAAGGGCCAGCTGCTCAGGTCAGTGGAGAGCAAGATGGGCCTGTGTGTGTGTGTGTGTGTTGCATTAAACGGCATGAAAATTGTTACTTTTCTTTTTTTTTTCGGCCACAGCTTTTACCTTTTGGGCAATGAAAACGAGAAGTGGCAGCTGTCTCTCCGCCCATCGAGGTAAGCTAGTCAGATTTAAACCGCTTCCACACACACACACACACACACAGACACGCGTGTGCAGTGCATCACGCTCCACCCTCCTCCAGGTTAAACCCCAAGAAGGCCCAGCCGGTGAGGGACCCGGAGATCCCGTCCTCGAAGAGCCTGGAGGAAGGCCAGATCATCCGAGGCTACGTCAGCTCGGTGGCGGCGCAGGGCGTCTTCATCAGGTGAGTTCTCGGCGCCAGATGAAGCGACGGACGCGAAATTACGCCGAGAAGCCAGGAGGGCGAGAAGGTCGACGCTCTCCTCCCTTCCAGGTTGTCGACGAGCATCACGGGACGAGCCCGTCTCCACCAGTCCACAAAGTACGCTGTGAAGAACCACGCGGTGCTGGGCGAACACCTGCCACCCAACAGGCTGATCACCGCCAAGATCATCAGGTTAAAAAAAAAACACACACACACACTAATCTAGCGGTAGCAGGGTTGTCATCGTGGAAAAACCGCTGTCGTCGTCTTGCCTCAGCATCGACGACGAGCGGAGCCTGGTGGAGCTGTCCCTGCTGGCGGCCGACACGGGGCTGCTGGACATCCTCCCCAAGTCCGTCAATCTGCCGCTGCGTCCCGTCAGCGAGCGGAAAGCCGGGCGCGACGCCGTGAAAAGAAAGCCACGCGGCGACCGCGAGGAAGCAGCCCCAGTAGTAAGTTGAAAGCCTCTTCCTACTGGCTCCTCTTTATCCAGGGTCGGGCAAACTCTTTGGCTCAGGGGCCGCATTGACTTTTGAAATTTGACGGGCGGGCCGGGTCACCACAAGATACGATACATATGAAAATAAAAAAACTCATTTCTTAACAGTACATATCAGACTTGTCTGACATTTGCTTTGAAAATAAAACCAGCTTGGTTTAGAAGGCTCTGCTTGCATTTCATGCACAAACCGGTTTTTCCCCTTGTATCTTCACGTCCAGCTTATTCATGTTTGTCAATCACAAAGCCAATATGTGGCCATCAGCTCAGGAAAAGTGTTCTCACGTTGTTCCAAAAATGAAATAATCTCCTGTTTGAGCTCCAGCATTCATTGATCCGATGATTCAATCAGTCACATCAAGTATGAATTCTGTACCGATCTTTGGCGGACCGGATTAAAAAGACCGACGGGCCGGATGTGGCCCGCGGGCTGTAGTTTGCCCTCCCCTGTCTTTATCACTAATCCGTGCACAGTGACGGCTGTATTGACCCTACACTGTCTAGATGTTGTAATTATGGGTCACCAAAGCGCTTCTCTTTTTTTTTTTTTTTTTTTTTTAAAAAAAATCCTTTGCCGTTCGCCTGCAGAAACTGCCGGATTTGGACGCCCCGAAGAAAAAGAAGAAAAAGGGGAGTGTGCAGGCGGAGGAAGCCGACAGCGGCGTGGAGGCGTACTTCAGAGAGGAGGACGACCAGGTGGAAGATGGCGGCAAGGTAGGCGAGATCCTCGGTTCCGCGGCCCTCCCAACCCCCCCGGAGGGGAAAAAAATAAAAATAATATTCCTCTCCGTCAGCCGCCGGCTCCCGCCTCCCAGGGTCCGTCCCGGCTGCAGGTGGCCGCCGGCTTCTCCTGGGACGTGGGGCTGAGCACCCTGAAGCCGGCCTCCGCGGCCAAGGAAACCCGATCCAGCGACGACGAGGAGCCGGAGGAGGGTAGCAAGGTGAGGCGACTGTTACCGTGGAAACGCCAGTTCAAATACCTGCGAAGGCGGGGGAGATGTTTACTTCTCCTTCCCCCCCCCCCCCCCCGTGGACGACCCGTAGAAGAAGACCCGCCACGAGCTGGAGCAGGAGAAGAAGGCCGGGGAGAAAGCCCTGCAGCAGCGAGAGCTGGAGCTGATGGATCCCGGCCTCCGGCCGCAGGACGCCACGGCGTTCGAGCGGCTGCTCCTGGCGTCGCCGGACAGCTCGCTGCTCTGGCTCCAGTACATGGCCCACCATCTGCAGGCCACCCAGATCGAGCAGGCCCGCGCCGTGGCCGAAAGGGCGCTCAAAACCATCTCCTTCAGGCCAGTGGGAAACTCGCGCCGCCGCCCTCGCGAAACTCCAGAAGGTTTTTTTTTTTAAATTTTATTATGGTTTGTGATCGGCGCAGGGAGGAGAGGGAGAAGCTGAACGTGTGGGTGGCCCTGCTCAACCTGGAGAACATGTACGGCAGCGAGGAGAGCCTGAGCAAGGTGTTCCAGCGGGCGCTGCAGTTCTGCGAACCCATGCCCGTCTACCAGCAGCTCGCCGACATCTACGCCAAGTCCGATAAGATCAAGGTATCCAGCTTTCGGTTTCACAGTCAGCTTCGTTTGTCATTTCTCATACAGAGGAATCCCACGGTGACATGAATCCAAGATAATAATGGAGTGCAAATCAGCAGTATAGTGCTGCCTCTTCTCCCTTCAGGGGTGGACGCAGCGAATCGACCCTGCTCTCTGTTTCCTCCTCTCTCACGCCAACTAACTTCATTTCCTCTCTCACTACGTCCATAAATCTTCCTCTGGACCTCCAGCTCCAATTCCTGCTTCCTTCTACCGATATATTCACTATCCGTCCTCTTTACATGACCCAGGCTGCGCTGACCTTCTCTCCAAAATAGGGGTGTCAAACTCGATTTTGGTCCGGGGGCCACATACGGCCTAATTTGATGTCAAGGGAGCCACAAGGGTAAAATCATTACCTAGAAGCAGCACGAAGTCCAAATTTTTCCTGTTTTAGTGTAAAGGAGGTAAATAGGTAAGTTATGAAAATCTTTAAATGTAATGAACTGTTCCTCTAAAAAATACATGACGAATTAATATATAAAAAAGAATTGATGAAACTACACCCTAAAAATATTGAGTTAAAAGAGAAAACTTGTCACTGCGGGAAAACTTACCTCTAGAATTTATTAGAAAATTAATCGGTAGCATGTATAAGTGTAGGTATAATGTTTACAAGGGTAATGGGGCTATCCTGGTTATTAAATCTTTTTCATTTTTCCCCCCTTTTTTTTTTTTTTTTTTTCGCGGTTTTTACAGAGATCGTTTTTAATAATGTCACCAGGCGTTTTTTCTTCATCAAATCATTTCGCTTTCACATTTGAAGCAAAAAATACATTGCAAAGTTAAAGTCATTTTTTTCCTTTCCCGTTTTTTTTTTTTTTTTTTTTTTTTTTTTTGTAAAGCCAATGTATAAACCCCCTGATGCATGTGAGGAAAAAAACGTGCGGGCCGCACTAACACAAAGATTTGATTTCAGGCAGGGGGCCACAAAATATTGTTCCGAGGGCCTCAATTGGCCCGCGAGTCTGAGACCCCCGGCTCCGAAACCTCTAACCTGCTGCTCCTCTGATAGACTCTTTCCTGATCCTATCCATCCTGGTCCCTCCCAAAGAGAACCTCAACATCTTCATCTCTGCAACCTCCAGCTCTGCCTCATGTCTTTTGGATATTGTAACAGTTTCCAGTCTCACCGCTGTCTTGAACACCTTTCCTTTCATTCTGGCTGATGGTCTCCTATCTCATGGCACCCCTGACACTTTTCTCCACCCTTTCCAACCTGCTTGAGCCCATTTCTTCCTCTTTTTTTTTTTCCAAACTCTCCGCTTCTCTGGACGGTCGACCCGAAGTACTTGAAGTCCTCCGACTAATTAGCAGAAAACTGCATTGTTACATTTAACAGTAAACATGAAACTATAAGGAATGATGTATCAAATGCATGCAGATCCGGACTGACATTTTTTTGATATTTGATATCAATATTTGAATAGCAGCTGAGGTGTGTGCATGTGTGTGTGTAGTTTAGTGAAAAGGTCCGTAAGTAGTACCATAATGGTAAAAAAAAAGGGAGTGGGTCTGCACCAAGGTTGCTGAAATTTGAATTTTTTTTTTTTTTTTTTTTGTCAGCAAGCGGACAGCATGTACAAGACCATGGTGAAACGTTTCCGTGACAACAAGGCGGTGTGGCTCAGCTACGGGACCTTCCTCCTGCAGCGCGGCGAGGGCGACGCCGCCGACGCTCTAATGCAGAGGGCCCTTAGGAGTCTGCCCCCCAGAGAAAGTAAGACCACTACGGATTCGGAGTCCGTCGCGCTCAAAACGTCCCGGCAGTGATTTTGAACAAAGAAGTTAAAACAAATTTTGCCGGGGGATGAGTTGGCGAGCGGACGGATACGTTGTTGCGTAGCACCATACGAGGACTGCTTTGTTTGTCAGTTGTACGCCAAATTGGATTGTGCTACAGTCGCTTTATTTGCTTATTTGTGTCGGGGGGTTTTAGCCCTCGTGGCTCCCCGGCACAAGTTAGACTCTGGCAGACATGGGTCGCCCCAACGGAAATTAGATATAGTAAAAGGGCTGCTTTGGATAAGTACCGCAATGGTCCAATGGATCATTGGCGGTAAAAAGCGTACACTTGAACTCATGCGGACGGATCTGCTACGACGAAATCAACCGTGATTACGGACAGCGTAGTCGTCTCGTTAGCTTTTCATTAGAAAAACACGCGACCCGATCTTGACGTCTAAACAGATTTCCGATGGGTTACGCAGCATAACTCGGGAGTGCGTCGACTTTGGAATTTCCCCAAGATGCTTTTCGATCTTTGTTTCGATGCGAGCTCAGGATGAGCGTTTGACAACAACCTAGCCGCTGTCCGTGAAGCGGGGTTTAAAAACAGTCGTGGAAAAGCACGAGCGAGGTGTGCGTGTTCTGGACCCATCCGTGAAGAAAGGGAGAAGTTGTTTACCTGTGACAGATCGTGACGGAGAGCGTCGTCTGAGAAGGCAGGAGATGTTAATGGGAATTCGGTGCAGCAGTCGGACGTTTTTGAAAAGAGGACAAGCGTTCACCCTGCTGCTAAATGAAGTTTAGCTATGAAGTGTAGCAAAGTGTACAAGTCACATTGTAGCATTAAGTGTGTAGCAAGTAAAGCTGGGCTTAAACCTCAACACTGTGAAAAGATTAAATACCTGGTCATCTCACATCTAAAGACGTGTTTTTTTAGATTTCCGGTGCTTACATCTAGGAGCCGTGGAAAACGACAACTCCCTTTTCCCATCGTGCGATGTTTCGCCGTCGCGCTGGTACCGGCTTTTCTGTTTGCGGTTTTGCCGGAGCTCGTCTATTGCTTGTTGATTCAGGCTTTACGGTGACAAAACACAAAGACCTGCCAGAATGTCGAGCCCGTTTGATGACCGGCTTACACTTAGCGACCGAGATGACGAGGAAAGACTCCCGAAAGACCGTAAAATTTCCTTCCGACTTCCAGTTTTATGACTGGAAATTTGTAAGCTATAAGTCTTGCATGAGTTAAGCAAAAGGGCACAAAATAGAAAAACTCCCCCAACAGCCTCATAAAATCAATTCATGTCTTTACATTCTCTTATCAAGTATTAATATTTGTTATTTAAAGTACTTTTTTTTTTTTTTTTAAAAAAAAGCATAACAAAACTGGAGGTCTGGAACAGAATCATAGCATTTCAGTTCATTTTAATGGGGAATTGAATTTGCTATACGAGGAAATCGAGCTCGCAAAGCTCGATAACAGCGCGAGTTAATCTCTTATGTCAAGGGATTACTGAGGAAATTCTGAGGCCGTTCGATTCCGACACTTAAAAAGGCGACTTTACTGGTTTCAGATAGCGATCAGCTGGAGCAGGACAAAGCAGGGATAGAAAATGGATGGATTGGCTGACTTTTCCTTTACTGTCACTGTTTGCAAAAAAAAAAAAGCATTTACTGCACGTATTTGTGGATGTTCTTTCATTTAAAGTTAAAGAAATGTAAATATCTCGTGTTACAACGTGCACACCTGGGGCTTATAGGCAGGTGCTACCTATATATGTACATATATTGATGCGGCTTATATTCAGTCAATAGTGTGGAAAATACTGTATTTGTGTTTATTAATGATACTTTCCCGTCCCTCCGCGCCCGCAGGCGTGGACGTGATCGCCAAGTTCGCCCAGCTGGAGTTTCGCCACGGCAGCGCCGAGAAAGGCCGCGCCATGTTCGACAAGGTGCTGACCAACTACCCCAACCGCACCGATCTCTGGTCCGTCTTCATCGACCTCGTGATCAAACACGGGACGCAGGAGGACGTCAGGTGAGGAGCGCCGTCACGCAATAAATGGCGCTCGGCGGGCGCCGTTCGTGTTTATTCGATAGGGAGAGGTCCGGGCTTAACGTCGGGAACAGGTTTGTTTTGATGCCCTTGTTTACCGACGAGTCTCAGGTCCGCCCCACATCCTGTGTCTCCATGGAAACCGTGGGCGCGATCGGACAGTGAGCTCAATCATGTGTTTACATGGAGTCACGACATCGTTCAGATTTCACATCGGCGTATAAAACCGTGAGAAAACGAAGATTCAAATGACTTCAAACACGTGAGCCGTTTCACCGACCCCGGCGTCTCCCCCGCAGGGCCCTCTTGGAGCGCGCCATCCACCTGAGCGTGTCGGCCAAGAAGATCAAGTTCTTCTTCAAGCGCTACCTGGAATACGAGAAGGCGCACGGCACGCCGCAGAGCGTCCGGGCGGTCAAGCAGAAGGCGGTGGAGTTCGTGGAGGCCAGAGGCGCCGAGGCGGCGGACTGATGAACTTAAGGTGGACTGCAGAACACCAGAAGACAGCTTTCAGAAACTGTTCTATATTCACCTATAAATATTTTCCGGCTGCATTCAAAGGCGACCTCTCACATTTTTTTTTTTTTTTTTTTTTTTTAAAAGAGCAAGCCTGAGCAGCATGTAGATGAAACTTCTACAAGTTTATGAATGATTCTATAAATGTTTTTTACTCCCCGACTCGCAGTGGCAGCACCTCCTGCAATAAACCCCACCTTCCGTTACAATACATTACGGGACGTTTTTATTTAAAAGCGACAAATACAAAATAACAATATGTATAGGGACACGTTTACATACAGTACATACAGGCAAGACAAGCTGTCTATCAGTCTTTTCAAAGAAACAGGTCCTAGGACAAAGGAAAAAAGGGGCGTAAAGTCAGTATTCTCCTTGGATCCAGCCGGTGCGATCCGGAGGTCGCGGCTGCCTCCGGCTGCAGAACGACGGCGGGGTCGATTTGTAAGATGTGTGTTGCTGGAGGGGTGGCTGGCATGGTTTGTGCTGGCTGAGGCTGTTACACCCCTGAGATAGTGGAGGTATCCGCACTGATCCCGCCTTCTGACGTCCCGCGGTGCCGAAGGAATCCCCAACCCTCTTAAGCCGGCCTCCGTCTCCTGTCGCGTTTTCAGTGAACGGTGCAATATGGAAGTAGAGCCAGGAGCTTGTAATGAAAAGATCCTTCTCACCACTGTAATTAAGTTTTCAGTTTTTACCCCCTCTCCCTCCCACCCCGGTAAGACATATTGCTCAAAGATCGGCGGCAGCGCAGCCACCTTGGAGCACCGTCAGTTTCCCTGTGCGATGTCTTTGTAGATGACCATTGGTGTGGTTGTGTGCGCGGTTTTTCAGTTTTTATATATTTTTTTTCTTCCCGTTGAACGTGTGCCATCTGGGGGTTTCTCGTGCGCATCAAACCTCCTCCGGGTCCATGGGCCCCTCGGCGCCCTGCGGTGCGTCGCTGTGGAGCCGCAGGATGGGCTTGTTGCACATGGGGCAAACGCTGCGGATCTCCAGCCACTTGAGCAGGCACCTGACGAAAACACCGGCGGTCGTTCATTAAACATTAATAACAGCCCTGCTTGACTGTGTGAATTTCACTTTTTTTTTTTTTTCTTTTTCCTCCGGAGCCAGGCAAACAAAAAGCATTGGGGGGGGAAGCTACTGGCATATTGGAAGTTAATTCTTACTACTTTTGTGTTATGCTACGACTCAAGAGGGCATCGTGCAGCTTGTAAAGGTTTCATGTCCTTTTTTTAAATCCTTATACACACGTCTAGTTTTTTAACTTGCTTCTAAAAGTGTTAAATGCACCTTGTTATGGCTTTCATATGGTCTTCTAGGAACCTGTGCTTGGACGCTATGTTAGCATCATAAGCTAGAGAAATTTGCCATAAAGACTTGATCAATACTAAAACATTTTTTTCATTATAATAGAGAATATTGAAGTACCCTTTATGTATTGAAGTACCATTTAAATTAATTACAGAACAATCACTGATGGGGGGAGGAGGGGCTGAATTGGGCTCATGTTAGCTTACAGACGATGCTCTGATTTAAGCTAACTCAAGGCTAGCAGCTTTGTCTTAGCATGGAAAAAAGCACTAATAAAAACATCTGGAACTGTTAATCCAGATTGCTCAGGGAAATCTCTCATACTATAATTTAAGTTATTTTTTAAATATATCACTATATAGCCTGTAGCTGCAAGCTCAACAGAAGAAGCGACCTCGCCAATATGGCGGCTGACAAACAGCCGCCCTCGGTCTCCCAGTTTTACTTTCTTTTGCTTCACATCTCTAAATATTCAAGAACAAGCTGAATGTATAACCACTAAGACTGTAAAATCAACGGCGTTTCCCCCTTGAGGAAGACTCACTTCTTGTGAAATGCATGGGAGCACGGACAGACGCCCAGCTCGTCCCTGGTCCTGAACTCCTCCAGACACACTGCGCAGGTTTGCTGCAAACACACACACACTTGTGAGTTTATTTCCTCTTCTTTTTTTGTAAATTATGTTTTCAACAACACAAATTTTATGTTTTCGTCCTCCAAAAACAGACCAGAAAAAATTCGATCTCCCCCTCGTCCCTACCTCCATTCCCCCTCCATCTCCACAGGAGGAGAGAAGGACTTGTTCTAATGCATTTTGAATGAGCTCAGTTATTCCTGGAGTTGCAGACAGCCAAGCAGCCACTCTGCCCCCCCTCTTTTTTTTTTTTCTTAATGGCTGCTTTCCAGACACAGATATTTTTAGTATGCGTCCAATGTGACTGTGCAGCATTTCATCACATCTTGAGTTTATGAAGAAAAAAAAAACAAACAGATCCAATCTCCTCATCCAGACATCTGTTGTAAATGCAGATCGTGTCAAAACAATGATAGTTTCTGCACGTTATATTTTTTTTCTTACCCCGAGAAGGCTGAGTTTCTTGCTCGCTCCCTTCAGCACCACCTTTTCAAGGAGGGGAAGTTGAGAGAGAGAAAGATGTGTCAGCATTATTAGGATACACAGCATAAAACTTCGAACGGCCTGATGGGATTTTAAATCGGGGTTGAGTTTCATGGGGAGAAAAGTTTAAAAAAAGAAAATATCGGTAATCCAATGATAGCTTTTCGATGATGATATTGATCTCAATGTCTGAGTCTGCATAAAGTTATTGCTTTCAGAGGCGTCACAAAATTGTAAAAACGGAATTGGACGCATCTTCACTGATCTGACATTGAGAAGGAATTTCAACTAAAAAAAAAAAACAAAAAACATTTGTGTCACAATATTCAGTTCATCTACTATTCTTTTTAATTCATTGCTGCTTCTTAGAGAATCCCTTGAGCTACCTATCAGCTAGCTGTTGATCTTTTAATGTAACCTTGCAGACTTTCTGTGATTGTAGCAATTCTAAGGTCTCTTTCGGAATCTTTTTATGCAAATATCTTCTTTTTTGTTGTTACATATGAGGTGATAATGTGTCGACAACTCCCTATTGAAATATTTATGCTATATGCTATGCTATGCTGGTCCTTTTTGGCCAAGCTTTAAGTAGCTCTGCAATGATTTTTTTTCCATTATTTGCCAATTTATTCTTTATTCTACATGACTTTGACAGCGGCATAGGCTGTAATTTTGTCAATAACTTTCCAACCTGGGACCCTTAAAATGTCTTTTCTATGCTATACTACTCTATTGCCTTCGAAATCTTTTCTTGGCAACTTGAATTTCTCCCCTTGAAATGTTTCGCCTCTCCACGAGAGGCTTCTTCATGACAGAGAAACTCCATAGACATATGCTACGCTATGCTACGCTATGCCATGCGGTGAAGTCTTTTTCTTTTAACTTATTAAGAAGTTCTGCAATGACTTTTTGCAATTTCTTTCTGTCTGCATGAATTTGACAGCAGAACAGGCTTTATTTGTGTCAACAACATCCCAGCCTGGAAGCAATAAACATTTCCGTGCCACGCTATGCTATGCTATGCTATGCTATCCATGTCGAAAATCTTTTCTTTGCTACTTGGGACTTTCGCCTCTCAACCAAGAGACTTCTTCATCACTGAGAACCTCAATAGATATATATGCTAGGCCATGCTGTGAGGTCCTTTTTGGCTAACTTTTTAAGTAACTACATTATTTCCCAATTTATTCTTTACTTTCTACATGATTTTGGCAGCAGTATAGGGAATATCTGAGATATCTGTATGCAATCCAGCTCTACTCCAAGTACCTACTGTACTTGTTGCATAATAAAGATGTTACAGCTAGAATTCAGGCAATGATGTAATTGTTACACAGCCTCCAAAGATGCTACCTGCCCACCGCGTCGGGCCTGTCCGCCCCCTCGGCGAATCCACGCCTAGGATTTAGAGTGCGAGGAATGACTCGCCGACGCAGCCAAGGTCATTTATAACGGGGTCGTGTTAGGTTTCGCACCGGATGAAAAGAGTGTGAAATGCTGTAGTATTTATAACCTCCCCGCGAAGCCTGGCGCTACATGCGCCACCGCAGACGGACGGCGGCTTACCTCGTTGTAGCTGAACTGCTCCCTCGTCCCTTGTTGTTTGAGCCTGGGGAAGGACGGACAGAGGCCACGTGAGAGGTGCACGGCGGAAATACCAACCCCGAAGCTTCAGCCAGGGGTGCCAAATTATTGAAATGCTACCGCGGAACGACATAAATGCATCTCGCTCCGGTCGGTCATTTCACGTAACATACTTATGTAACAATGTTTAAACGTTTTCTCAGAACTCGGGGTCGGTATTCACCGTAGAGCTGTTGGTAATGTAAATACTTGACAAACCGATCAATCAGAGGCACATTTATAGCTATACAAACGTGCGCTATCCTGTGTTACATTTTAATGAATGTGATTCAGTTGTTAGCTCTCACTTGGGAGCCCATTGCTTCGCGAATAATCCGCTGCGGTTCTTGCAAACTTCGTAACCAGCCACGAGAAGCTGTTCCTGCTTAATGAGAGGTGTAGTTTGCTTTACGGACGCGGGACGGGGCAGAAAAAGACTCGTCTCTGCCGAAACACCACAACTGGGACTCGTTTGTGAAGAATTGGAGATGTTCTTTTAAGTTGTTTCTCTTTGGGGGGGGGAGACAAAAAAAAAGGGCTGTTTTTGTTTTGGGGCGACTGTTTATCCCATCTAAAGTGCACTGGGATGAACGTTTTTGGGGATACTGAGCTTTTGCAGTACTTTTTGTAGTAGAAAGTCAGAGCGGGTAAGTTAACCGCTCGGCGGAGCAGAGGGGTAATCTTCCTCCTTCGCATATATGCAGTCATGTGGTTCATCGCTAATATGAAATTATGGACGGCCGTTTAACGTTCCCTCAGTGTTCCGCCGTAAACGCTCAGCGGGAATGAAAACCGTGAGCATGTTGCAACTCGTTTTCTGTGGCTACTGCATTAGCAATATTCTGATTTCTTATTTCGCGACTAGCATATTTGCTGTTTGATTGAGTATGAATTTCGAGCGAGAAGTCATCCGTTTTAAATAAGCGATCGTTTCACAGGATGACGCGATTGTTAGCGTGGAAGATTTAAATAGAATTTTATGGGCGCTGTTTGTGTTTCAAACTGTCACCTTCCCCTTCCAGTGTCCCAAATCTTCATTTGCACCTCCAGCATCCCTTAAACACACCTTCCTCCCCAACTTTCCACCTAGCTCACCCCCCCCCAATGTCACCCACCTGAAAAGGTAGCAGCAGAAGATGAGGCTGAGCATGAAGACGAAGAGGCCGATGCCCAGCACGATGACGTACACGTTGAGCGGCAGGTGGTACATGTCGGACGTCATGCTGCACAACTGTTCAGAGCGCTGAGAACCCAAACCACACAGGCATCCTGGGGGGGAGGGGGGGGGATACTTAACTTAATACACTTAATACCCATTTACCCTTAACGCTTAAATCTACTCGCAGCACATGAGCTAAAGGGTCAGCGTGCCCATTAATCTTCTCTATATGGTTTCTCGGACGCTTTACAATAACCCGCTCCGTTGGCTAGACGGATTAATTTGTTTTTCCTTTCGCGCTAAACTTCTCTCCTATCTCACAGTTCCTGCATCTTTTCACAATCAGGGAACCGTTCGCATGTCGAGTTCACACTGGTGAGTAGCGATTGTGAAACCCCTTCGTTTTGTGGTAAATAAATGTTGCCCTTTTTGCTATTCCGGTCGCCTAGCGAGTGACGTATCGGTAGCTTTGGGGGCCACGTTTTGTGTTGGCTAAGCCTGATCCTTTGGAGGTCCGGTAGCCCTTGTGGCCTCAAAACTGGAGTTTTGGGAATGCAGTGTTTGGACACATTGGGTTTCTGCATTGGACCATCTGACTTTGGAGGTCTCTTTTGGTTTGACCCCAAACATTTTAATGCTTTCTTAACTTAACCAAGTCATTGCTGGTTGTTTATGTTGTAGATGCGTGTCAACTGGTAGCGTAGCTCGTCGGTACCCTGTTTCGAGTAGCGGTAGTTGCACTTCTGCAGCAACCTCATAAACCTACTGGGTCTCTGGGTAACTACGGTTACGAACTTCAGCTCGTGCCTCCTTGACAACCGGTCAAGAGGACGCTGTTGTTTGGCTTCTCCAAAGAGAACGGCGCCTTTCACATCTGCTCATCCACCATATTTGGCGACTCCCTGAATCTGAGTCTTTGTTTTCCTTAATGGGGAGGGTTTGTCCCAGGAAAAGGGGCCCCCCGAGCCGTTAATCTGCCTGTGTACGCAACATAAAAACAATGGAGTGTCAACCCTTCCGCCTCACAAAACCATCTGTCCCGGGGAGCTAACCTGTGGAGAGCAGGCGGAGCTGCGAACTGATGTGGCCGGGATGCTTTGGGGAGCTGAGAACATTCTGAGATGCTTTCAGGGACAGTTTTTGCAAAGGAGGATCAGGGTCGGGTTGTGGTTCGATGAGATTCAGTCCGTCAGCGAATGTCCCCTGCGTGATCACAAGTGTGTGTGCTGCAGGTGGCGAGGGGCGGGGTCTACTAGGCAGAATGAACTCTGGGGAGCGAAGGACCATTTGGCAAAACAAAAGCGGAGGAAGCCCCACTTCCATAGGCCACATGTGTTCCTATTAATTTGAAGCGAGGAGGCTTTCTGCCAGACTCTGAAGGTCCATCTGTCTCTCTTTAGAGCGAATGAATGGGTACAGCTTGCACAGAGTGGGAGGTAGGGGTTTGATCGTTGGACACCGCGGGGGGCCTGGGATTTGAAAGAAAAGGGGGGCGGCGGCGGCGACTACGGCAACTTCGGGTGGCGTAATACGAGAAGGCGCAGTCACCAACCGAGCGGGGACGCTTGGGATTAAAAACAACTTAACTTAGTTTGCGACGCTCAAACAAACGTGACCTTGAGCGCCCCGGAGGCCGAGCTTCGCCGCTCACCTCGAACCGCAACCGGAGGCCTCGGGCGCCGGCGATTCGCCGCTCGACCGGCGCGTCCGTTACGCGGAACCCATCGACCGTATTTTACGATGCACATGCACACACGAGCCGTGTTTGTTTGGCAGGAGCCGGGAAAATCCACTCACCGTTACACCATTGGAATGGTTGCATGAAATTCGACTCGCAGGCGGGCAGCAGTAAATTCAGGCCCTGTATGGAGAAGCCCGAGCCTGGACGGGAGCCAGGATAGTGGGGCCGGTACTCTCCGGACGCCTGTGCCGACTTCGCTCCTCCGAAGAAAATCCAAACAAAAACACAACCCTTTCCTTAGAAGTTCATTCAGATCCGCTCAGACTCCGACCCCCGGCAGCTCCGTGCGGTCCCAAATTCTGGATTCTTCAAGAGGGAGGTTTCGGGTGCCGGGGTGTCAGGAGCGGGACCCGCGACCCGGCGTCCTCCTGGATCCCACAGAAAATGATGTCATCAGAGGAGATCGAGAGGGAGAGAGACAAAGAAATGTTGTTGGGTGGACGGCTGTTAGTCTGTTGCCTGGTGATTGTTGTTATTCCGGACGGTCTGAGGCCGAATCCTACGCAGTCTAAATGCTGACAACCAGGTCGGCTCGGTTGCGACGAGGGGGGGCGGGGGGGTACTTACATTTCAGGCAAAGAAAAAGGGGAAAAAAAAGAAAAATAGGGGGGCCCCGTGTTGTTGACAGGACTCCGGGTCCTCCTTCCCCGTCCCCTGGAAATGACAGCTCGGCCTCAACCGAGGTAATTATCTGGCATCGGTCTGCTCTTTGTCTCCCACCCAAAGCTGCTTTTTTTTTTTTTTTTTTTCTAACAGAGGATTTTCACAAGTCTCATCCCCCTCTCCTGTCCTCTGGTGTCTCCTCCTCCGCCGCCTCCTCCTCCTCCTCTTCCTCCACTCCACTGATCTTGCAGGGGGTCTTCCTCCCCGGTGTAGAAGCCTCCCTCGGAACCCAAACAAAGCCAGAGCAGCTCCATGCGAGTCCAACACTGTCCTCCGGCCCGGTTGTTGTTGTTGTTGTTGTTGTTGTTGTTGATTTTCCTCGCGTGCTTATCAGTCAGTACACGAGTGCATGTGAGGGAAGGGAGATGGAGATGGAGGTGGAGGTGGAGGTGGAGGGGGCTCCTCTCCCAACAACCATCTGCTCCTTGGACTGAGGGAAATCAAATGAAACAAAGGTAGTGTAAGCAGGGTTACAGTCGGTCTCTCCCACCTCCGGCCGGCTTCTTCATGGCTTCTCCTCTTCCTCCCTCGCTCCGGAGGGAAGGGTGAGCTTACAGTTGTCCTTCTTCTTCTTCCTCCTCCTCTTCTGCTTTGCTGCTCTCCGGGTTTGTAAACAGATCCCCAGCTCATGTGACCCTGCCGTTTTGCCTCGCAACTCCTCTCGCACCGGCCCCGCCCCCGTCGCCGCCCGCAGCCAATCGGAGGCCGCGGCGGAGGCGGCAGGGAGCCCGGCGTCGGCCAATAGGGAGGCCCCGGCGCCGACGTGTACGTCTGGCCGCGCGCGTGCACGAGACAGCGAGAGAGAGAGAGAGAGAGAAGTCAAGGGAGGCACGAATCCGGTCAGTGACACGCGCGTGCCCGGCGACACGCACGTCACTTCCCGTCGAGACCCGCGCCCACGCGGCGCAGAGTGGAAACTTCACGTCACTCGGTGGCGTGCGCGTGCGCGTCCCCGTCGCCAGAACAGCGCTGGACTAAGATGCCCCGTGCACGTACACGCACACAACCAAAGCTGGCTAGGGGGGGCAACTGCAGGGCTACTGTGTGTGTGTGTGTGTGTGTGTGTGTGTGTGTGTGTGTGTGTGTGTGTGTGTGTGTGTGTGTGTGTGTGTGTGGGAGCATATCATGAATCCCATTGACCCCGCACGCACACGCACGTACATGTGATGAGATCTGCAGCTGCAGGATCGCACGCACAGCAGCAGCAGCTGCGCGAGCTCTTGAACGCACCACCAGGTGTTCGCGCAGGTTCTCCGGGCGCACGCGGCGCGTCTGTGTGGTAGTAATGTTATTATATATTAATATTTTTGTTGTTGTTTTTCTCAGCAGTATTGCTCATATAATTTTATAATTGTAGTTTTTGTTAGTAGTATTGCTATTATCATTTTAATATTGAAGTATTTGTTAGTAGTATTGGTACTGTTATTATTATAATTGTTTTTGTTTTTTATAGCAGTATTTCTACCATAATTTTATTGGTGTTGTTTTTGTTGGCAGTATTGCCATTATCGATTTTTTTATTTGTGTTGTTTTTTTTTCGCAGTATTGCTACTATCATTTTATTATTGTAGTTTTTTTAGCAGTATTGCTACTATCATTTTATTTCTGTTGTTTTTGTTGGCGGTATTGCTATTTTTCATATATTTTTTTTAATTCATGTTTTTTGTTAGCAGTATTGCTATTATCGTTTTATTATCATTGTTGGTTTTTTTTGTTGGTAGTATTGGTAATATAATTCTATTATTTGTGTTGTTTTTTTTAGCAGTCTTGCCAACATATTCTTATTTTTGTTTTTTGGCAGTATTGCTACCATCATTTTATGTGTGTTTTTGTTGGCACTATTGCTATCATAATTTTTTTTAAATTTGTGTTTTGTTAGTAGTGTTGCTGCTATCCTTCTTATTTTTGTTTTTTGAACAGTATTGCTGCTTTCGTTTTATTATTGTAGTTTTTGTTAGAAATATTGCTACTATCATCCTAATTTTTGTCATTTTTTAACATTATTGCTACCATCATTTTATTCTTGTAGTTTTTGTTAGTAGAATTGCTATTATTATGTTATTGTGATATGTTAGTAGTATTGGTATTACTATTATCCGCTTCTATAAATGGACAATATTTTGCCTGCATTGTTACAGATTCTCTTTGCAGATGTTCTTTCTTTGAGAGAAATCTTGAGGGTGTTGCTGGACAAAAAATAAATAAATGAATAAAAATAAACCTCCCTTTTTTTCCGGCGAAACCCCTAGAGCTCAATCGATCGTGGCTGTGAGGCAAGGGATCTGATGAGAGGCCAGAGAGGAAAGAGAGAAAGGGATGCAAACCTTGAACCTGATTTTGTTTATTTTAAAAATGACATGCAAACTGTTGAGACTGTCTCAACCTGATTGTTTTGCATAAATCGTTACTTCACTGAGTTGGAAACACGTCTGCGCACGGCTTATCTGCCCCTGGGGTCGCAGCGATACCCCCACCCAAACGCTTTCCGGCAGCCTTTCAACATGTCTTTATCTACTATTTGTCCTTTTCCATGGGTAGTTGCTGTTTCTTCCGCTTCTTTGAGTGCGTTCCTATCAGAACCTCAATTCCTGCAGCCTCAGGCTTTGCAGACTTTTTTATTTTTTTCAAACCAGACTCAGGAGAGAGCGTACGCACGCACACACACACACAGACACACACACACACACACATACATGCACGCACGCAGGGTAATTCATGAGCAGCAGACAGACCGTGGTTGTTGTGACAACAGTAAGAACAAGGCCTGGACTCCACCCAAAACCAGATGTTTTCTGAATGAAGTGACCCCGCGGTGACAAGGTGGGTACCCCAACCCGACCAACCCCCACCCCAGTCAATCTACATAATGGCAGGGCCAGATTAGCACGGCGGGTGGGGGGCGACCACCCTCGGAGAGCCCCCTCCTCCATACTTACCCCGCTGAAAAGCCAATTCTGTTGAAACGGCTGATTCGCCTCCGACGGCGAATTCGGCAACAGAGACACACAGGCCTGTTTATATTTCTATCATTATACCTTCTCAATGATTCCAAAGCACTTCATTCAAGATTTTTTACATTGTTTTACATTTTTTCATTTTTATCTATTTATATTGTCCTCCCATTTCTTCTCTTTTTAAATTGACCAGTTCTTGTTTTTTTATTGCTGCTTTTTTATCCCCTTACTTTCGAAGAATACATTTTTTTTTTATTGGCACCACCAATGCGACAATGGGATATATATACATTGTAAATAGAACCCTAAATATTGAATTTGCGTGGAAATAGATAGAAAATGGACCCGGCCAGTCGTTTAAGTCGTGCAGTGCTGGTAAACTCTGTCAGATCTCTTTCCCTATTCATGAGAGACAATGTTCTGTTTGACTAAGTCTTGCTTGCATGAGGCTAAAGAGTGCTTTTCTAACTTTGACAATAGAGGTTGCCAGTTGTAAAACCTGGTATTTGCTCAGGCACAAAGAGGGAGGGGAGGTTCTGGACGCCCTGCTTTGTCCTTTTGAAAGTCAGACTTTGCTGTAATACACGGCCCGTTCCCTTTTCACCGCGTCGTGGGCGTTTCCGAGCCCATTGGCCCCGCCGTTCACCTCGCCGTTTCCCCCGCCGCCCTCCCGCTCCCGTCTCAGAGCCAGCGCCGGCTTGCATGTGTGCCAGTTCCACAGAGCCTTATTCATATCGTCCTGGGCCCTGATCCCCAGGAGCCGCTCCTCGTCGCTCTTCTTCTTCTCCTCTTCGTCGCTGTCGTCGTCGCCCCCAGAGCGGCGGCGGCGGCGGTGGCGATACAGGCCGCGCATCTCGCCGCTGATGGTCTCAAAATACTGGTGGATGCAAACCTTGGCGAAGCTCTTGGCGTGCTCCTTGCAGGTTTCGTCGAACATCTTGCGCTCGATGTCGATGTAGTGCGACCAGTATTTGGTCTTGAGGAAGGCCGCCTGGGTGAAGCAAGGTCGGACGGCCCGGATCATGAAGGCCGTCAAGGTCATCATCAGCAAGAACATCCATCCGCACGCCTGTCGCACAGAAAAATCCATCAGCATGTCCACGTCTATAATCGATCAAACTTTATCAATCAGTGACATTTCCTCACCAATTCTTTCTCTCTGTATGAATGCAATTGAAAGAAATTGTGTATAAATATCAACAAAAGAATATTATTGCTGTAATATTAATAATCAGTTAATTCATTATTAATAACAGTTAATAATGTTGAAATGTTACAAAAACATTATAAAAGAAATAAGCTTAGCCTGGCTTGTAATCACCGAAAATAAGGGTTCGGTATTTTGCATGAAAATGAAAATACTAAAAAAAAAGGCCAATAATAATAAATTGCATCCAGGAAGCCTTTTTCACATATTGAAACAAAATTAATAAAACTGCTTTTTATATCCAAGAAATTATTCTTCATACTTTATGAGATATTGTCATTATTATGAAAAGTCACAATAGTAATTATTCAAAATATAATAAAAAAAAAAGCATAATCCAGATTTTTATTAAAACCATTTTCACTCCGCTTAAAATGTTAAAAAGATATTTCAAACGAAATTAGCCTAGCCTAGCATGCCACTACCCAAAATAATGGACGACCTCCTTTAGGTGTTTTGCACAAAAATACAAAAAGTAAAAGTGGAAGAAATGAACATTGTGTACATAAAGTTGCAGCCATATCCAAACCCCCTTTTTCACATGTTAAAATAATGAAACTACTCTTTCCATAAGAGATATTATCATTAATATTAAAAGTGAGAATGATGATTATTTTAAATCAATTTTTTTAAATTCAGATTTTTTAATACAATACTACCTTGCGGGCAACATAAGAACATGGAAGAATCCAAAAAAGCCGGCTGACCCTTTGCCCCCCCACCCCTCCGTTGGCGCTGCTGTGAGTCATGTGACAGGAAGTGCCATGTCCGTCCCCTCATTAGCGCCATCATTATCCCTGGGATATCAGCATCCACTTTGGCTGCTCGGTTCCTCCAGAACCGCCGTAATTGGCCTCTGGCTGATCAAAGAGCCTCCTAAGTGCGGCTGTTTTTGGGGAGGGGTTGTAAATAAGTCTCCCGTTTCATGAATAATACATTTGTCGGCTTATCTTTGCTTTTATTAAGTGAAGAGTAAATCCTCGCTGAGCTGCAGTGAGGTTTTTTTTTTTTTTTTTTTTTTTTTTTTGCATTTCCAGCAACTGGGCAATGAAGCGACGCCCTGTCCCCGCATCCGGTGACGAGGCTGAAAAAGTGTGTGTGTGTGTATGTGTGTGTGTGTGCTGGAGGTGTTTTCAGCTTCTTGTCTGCTGCTAATTTACTGTAATCAACATCCCATTTCCTTCCCTCTTGCCGAGCTGAAAATTGATTATGAGGTCAAAGGTAATTATTGACCCATATTTGTGTTGAAAAGTTAGGATCTGGTAAAGCTGAATTTCACTGCATGGCTTTTCAGTCTCCATTCCAGGGCCGGACTAACACAACGTGGGGCCCCTGGGGTGCCCTGGCCGGAAGTGGCCCCCTCTTCCAAAAAAAATGGACGATGCAGTGTTACTGATCTGGCTTAACTTTGCCTTTTAAATTGGGTCTGATCAGCATCCTCCTTTTTGGATTTTAGTTTTATTAATCCTGTGCAGGAAACTCCTCTTGGAATTTGACCCCCCATGGATGACCCACGAGCAGTTGGCAGCCATCTAGCGAGCCCATTCAATGACGTAATTTGTCGATATAGAGAAGGACGTTCGTGTAAAAGTGGCTTCTAAAAAGGCATTTGCTAAACAGATGCCGCCATGCCATCACGTCTGGACAATTTAAGGTCTCCAATGTAACTCCTCCATGTTTTTGGACTATAAGAGTAAACGCTAATCGTTCCCGCCCCGACCCTACACATCATGGCATTCAATCTGACGTATTTGTCTGATTTCTCGGACAGGAGTTGCAGTCGAGGCCGGACACCTGAGATATACACTTGATGTATCTGGAAGCCGCTACTCGGATCTCCCGGTGCTCGAACAGATCCTTGCAGGGCATCTTCGCCAGCAGCCTGATCTTCTCGCCCTCCGACAGCCCCTCGAGCAGACTGTGGTTCCCGAACTTCTCAATATCCAGGTGGACGCTGAAAGCGCAAAGGAAGCTCTTCCCGTCCATGAGCGTGACCGACACCCACACCGCCGGGGCGATGAGCGACCTCTGGGTGATGGAGCAGAACATGTAGCGCAGGATGGACGGATCCTTCCTCCGCCTGCCCGTGGGCCTCTTCCACTCCTCCGCCAGCACGGACACGTTATTGTTTAGCACGAAACCCAGCAGGAAGAACCACACGGGGGGGACGATGAGCAGCCCCATCCCGTAGCTGTAGTTGTATTCCGGCATGCACGGGCAACTGAACTCGAAGGCGGAGTACATCTGCGCGCTCGCTAGCGCCATGATGCCGCAGATCCCGTTCATGAAGGACTCCTGGTTGGACTGCAGGAACTGGAACATCATTCGAAACTTGTCCATCTCGTGAGAGGCTTTCAGTCACTCGGCCTGCGGAGAGAAAAATGGAGGACGCGGCATGGAAGCGTGCCGGTCAATCTCACTTTCTGGACCGTCAGGTGAGCAAGAACTCCCGCGGTTGTCTCGAAAAGTGTCCGAGATTATCACGTGTCCGTGAAAAAGAATCCTTCTGTGGGTCGCGATGCGTTCAACCACCCTCATAATCCATCCCTGACCATGTCTCTTCACATCACTAAAACGCTACCTTGCCCCCTCGCTAATTGTTGTTATCCACCGGTTCTCCTTCTAGCAGCCGGAGCGGGAATTGCAACAACAGCCTCTTGATCAAATCAACTTCGCTCTTGTTTTCGATCTTCGGGACTCTTCGAAAATATCGACATGCCTGTGTTAAATTCATTATAATAGCATTGGCAAGGCCTTGAGTGTATAACACTTATATAGCTCAATAGTTAATTACTATCTTTTGTTCTTCACCGATTTTAAAATGACTTGCAATCTTTTTCCACTGAGAAGTTGAAGATACAAGTGATGAATTTTTAAATTAATGTCATTTATCTGACTCCAAGTGCATGTTTGGTGGTAATTCATTATATGAGATAATTGCTCATTGTTAGCACGTAATCCTCACGTAGCTTTTTCAGAGCTTTTGAGAAATCAAAACAAACACTTACTCGCTGCAAGACGAGGAGAGGAGGCCAGAAGCTCAGGTGTTGAAATTTCCGTCAGCGGAGAACCTGCAGGGTTAGTCCAGACGTCCCACATCCTCAGAGAGAGAGAAAAAATCTTTTTTGTGAGGGCCGAGGCCCAGCCCCTCCCCTCTCACACACACACACACACACACACACACACACACACACACACACACCTGTGCTCCACCATGGCTGCTGATCTTCTGCAGAGTTTCTCGAAAAGGCTTCCCATGACGCTCAAAAACACCCGCCCATGTTTTCCTCCGAAGGCGAGGGCGAAGGACGGCGCCCTCAACATGCAAAACACCCGGAGCCATTTGCTTGTGACAGCACCGCGGGGACAACCGAGGTCTGTTTATGAAAATCATAGCAAGTGATGACAATCTGCACCATGTCATGGAGAAAAAGTACTCATTTGTACTTCACTATAAATCTTTACATTAATCTCATTTACACCCTTTGAATCCGCTCTGGTCATAGAGCAGTAAGCCAGATTTTTGATATTTTTGTGATATTTAATGTACTTGCTCAAATTGGGGGCCGGACTATAAACTTCCCTTGGAAGATTATTGATCCCTGCGGGGAAATTGGTTTTTGTTCCAGCAGCAGCTCCTACAAGATCTGTGTACAAGTGTACAAATATATATAGATTAAAAATGTAAGCATCAATATAAAAATATATAAAATAACAACAACAACAACAACAACAATAATAATTATGATAATAATGAATAAGAAAAATGATAAAAGTATGAAGCACTTTTACAGCCAGTGCACATTAGAGTGCTACTGCACACTGTACTGCGTGAGCCGCTTCAACTTCTTAATATTACCAACACTTGCTGATATAAAATCCAAAAACCTGCAACTTCACTTTCTGAACATGCACATAAGCACATACGTGCTATTTATATTTACGCACAAATTTGTATGTACAGGTTTTTCGTGATCTCCGCCTGCAGCCATCTGTTGCTCGTCTTTCCTCTGGGTTCACGGCAGAGCACATGGGCAGGAAGTGAGGCGCTAACCCAAAAGCTAAAATAGGAAGACAGTGCTCAACCTGCGGCCACTCATCCCCTGCTTCCTCCTTCGCCCGATAGACGGTAAATCTCTCGTTTTATCACTTTTTGTGGAGCGAAAATGCAAATGTCCTTTTAAAATGATATAGAGAGTCAATTTTCTTGCGGGTAATGAGTTCTCCGTTCCCTGACAGTCGCCCTCGCCATGCAAGACGTGCTGCGAGTGCTCATGGTCGCCCTCTGCCTCCTCGCGTCTCCGAGAGACGGGCCCGGCGTGCCGGAGCAGGGGGGCGTCTGCCAGGAGGACCGGGGAGCGTCCCGTGGCCGGCGGGAAATGGAGCGTGCCGACAGAAAGCGTCTTCATGGGGATTCACAGGAGATGGAAGAAGGAGTTCATGGAGGCGGGACTAAAATCAAAAATTCTATGATTCAACCGGGGGAAGAAACCAGGGAAGGTTTCCAGCAGGAGGCGACCCGTGACCCGGGAGGGTCGGACACCCGGAGCCGAGGTTCAGCAGAACAGCAGGAGGCTGTTCACCTCCTCTACGTGTGGAACCTCTTCTCAGTCATATCAATGATACGGTTCTTCTGGAAACATGCGAGGGGCGATCCTCAGGAAGGAGCCGGCTCCGCCGCCAACCCGCCGCTGCCGGACGCCGATAGTTTACGGCGCTTCTACTCCAAGCGTCTACACATGTTGTCGGCGGAGGCGGGGGAAGGAAAAGCTATTGTGGGTTATCTGTTGAAATCGATGAGGTCGATCTGCGAACGAGACGGGTTGGTGACGGAGGTGGATTTTCGCACGGTTTCTGACATCGTTGTCACCGTTTCCCCGAAGAAGCCTTGCAGGTTTGAATGTCGGCTTCGGGGCGGCGAGGAGCCCGGACCGCCGCCAGGCACGCCGGTCTGGGGTCAGATAGAACTGGTGGAAGATCGAAAAGTCCCCGTCGGCTGCCACTGTCAGTCCTCCGCCGCCGAGGACGTTGTCTGTCTCCTGCACGGCGGCGACGACGACGGCCCGGACGCCGGGATCACGGTTTTGTGCGATGCTCAAGACCACGCGACTAACGGACGTCTCTTATCAAAATGGCGTGTGTGCCGGTGGTTGGAGAGCGCCGCGAGACGCGCCTGGGCGCAGATCTCGTATCGGTGCGAGCTGGAGGTCGCGGTGAGCCGCGCGGATGCTTCGCTCGCCCTGGCGGTCCGATCCAAATCAGGCAGGAAGATGGAATTCACCCTCAGGCCGGTGGTGAGATCGAACTCCAATCTCTACATGTCTCCTTCGCCCGCCGGCTGCTGGGATCATCTCTGGGCGCTGTCGCTGCCGGCCTACGAAAACCTCTTCTTCCACAGCATCTCTCGCCGTCTTCCGGAGAACGCCTGCCACGTCCAGGCTCTCAGAATCGCACTTTACCTCCACAGGCGACAGACGGCACTGACAGGAAGTACCGCTCTGAAGGAGGATCACTTCACCGCCGCGCTGACGCACCTGCTTTTGAGCAAGGCGCCGCGGGAGTGGAGACCGGACTTGGTGTCCCGCAGGCTGAGGGACCTGCTGGGCTTCGTGGAGAGAGGCCTGGAGAAAAAGCAGCTGCTCCACGGTCTTGTGGGGAACCCGCGGGCCCGAAGCGTCATGGAGCTTCCGGCCGAGCTCGTCCACGCCGCGCCGCTGAACCTCCTCCGTGCCTTTGCGGACGGCGGTAGCTTCTACGGAGACGCCCTCCTTCACCTCCGCGACATGCTCAGAAACGCCCCGCTGCTGATACGCGATTACGATGCTGCGAACTCGTGGAGCAGCTCTGGGAAATCATGTGAGGAGGTGCTCATTTAGAAATATACAGTAGAACCTTGACTTATGAGTTTAACTCACTTTGCTCATTTATTAGATTCAATTTCTCCATCGAAATGAATGAAAACGCGATTAATACGTTCCAGTTAATGTTACGTGTTTTTAAATAATAAAAATGTACTTTATAAGTAACAAATAATGTATGAAAAATAATAATACATTATAAAAGAGAATGTAAAGAAGTTTTTTTTTTAAGTGTATTTGCCTTGAAGTTTTTCATTTGGTGTTCTATCGCTTAATTCACTGGCTACACCAGACCTGGGCATCTGTCCCGCCAAACTATTTTCTTTGAATATTTCATCAAGTATTTTCAATCAATATTGAATTCAGAAACTTATTTTTTCCTTTTTAATTTTTTATCCTTTTTTTTTTTCCAAAATAATGTTGGTCGGTACATCTATATTATTATTGATGATTTTAAAATTGCAATAAAATGCCAAAAAATTGACATTTTTAAATTGCAATTTTCATTTCGTTCACCAAGTTGGCCCGTGCGTAAAAATTACATAAGAAATGTGGCCCGCTAGCCAAAATAATTGCCCACCCCTGGGCTACACACTTGTGGTTGCTAAATGTGCACACTTCACTAAACTTCATTTAGTGACGGAGCGAACGTCGCTCCTCTTTTTAAAATGATCAATCCGCCCCCGACAAGCTTTGAGTGACGTCTGACAGCGGCGGCCGAATGTCCGTCCCAGGCGCTCGTACCTCAGGTCTCGCCTCGTGAATTAACCAATCGACACCCCATATCTTGGAAAACTCTCAAGCCGATGCCCTCGGAGGTCAAGGGTCTGCGACGCCGGGCTTCTCGAAACATAAAAAAAAAAGAGCAGATTGCCCGGAAACAGATGATCACTCAACCACCTGGAGAAGTTTGAGTGAAGTTTAATTTATTTATTCATTTTGGACTAACATGATGCAGGAATGCAAAATCCGGAAAAGACAAAGAGAAGAAACATGGTGACCCTGTCTTCATAAAACATCTGCTCCCATCTGAGAGAGCTCCAACATATGGAGCTGATGGAAAAAAAGAGAATTTAACTCGAGTAATGTGAGTTTAACATGTTATTAGAGGGTTATAAGGAGGTTATGAGAAAATGACAGGGTAAACTTCATGTAATCTATCTGCCTCTGTGGTCTGAGGCTGCTTCAAATGAGGTCAATAAATCTGAGAAGCTCGGGGTCGGCGTTTCTCCTTTTCTGCCTCCGTCTCAGTGAGCGCCCATCACGCGTCACTTCACGTCTTCCTCGGTTTCCCCGCCATTTCCTGTTTGCCTTTCCTGACGAGGAGGATGGATGTTTGGGGGGGGGGAGGAATGAATTCATGACATATCTCTGCCTGCGTCTGCTTTTTGGAAACCTGAAGAACACTCAGCTTTATAGATCCCCTCTGTGGGGCTGAGAAAGAAATAGATTTACACAGAAAATTATTTTCTGTCAAATAAAAATGCATGTGCGAAGAGAGTGACTCACTACAAAATGTATTACGACTGAATTTTTGAATGCGCCGTTGAAGCCTCTGTGATTTATTGCTCATTCTTGTATCCCCCCTGGAAAATGTAAAGGTTATTAGATTGTCGTAAAAGCCCAAAGAGAATGTCGCTCTAGAAATTACGGCTGCAGGCATCACGGGGTCTTCATCACAATGCCATGTCTGGATTGATGAAAAATAAAGCCAAATATGATGAAGAAAGAATCAGAAGTCCTTTTAATGTGTTTACAGCTGGTAAGCGTAGAAATATCTCCCAGGCTTCTAGATGATTGCGATGAACTATTCATTTCCTTTATGATAAAACTATAATGCATAAAAAAGAAAGCTCTCAATGTAGTGTGAAGAATATTTGGTTACTGTTTATTTCGTGATCCGGTACCAAAGGCCAATACCGTAATTGTCAGTTTGCAAAGCGCAAAATCGTGTTTTCTCGGCTCTTTGTTGAGCTCCAACAGGCGGTTGCTTTTCTTTTGCGCCGGATGTTACGTAGTCATGACGTCATCACCAGGAAGTTCCACCACAGCTCGCTTTGCTAAGCGTTGTGCTCACGAGCCCTGTATTCACCGATGACATATTTACTTCATGAAATACGGGATATAATTTCAACTGGGTCGTTACATTATTTTGTATGTATAAACCAAATAGTGTGCGGGAGCGTTAATAGCGTTTGTTGTCTAAAGCGGCGTCCATTCTAGCTGGTTAGCTTATTAGCTAGCTAGCAGCTAGGGTTGTTTTGATTATTTATGCGAGCGTCAACGCGAAATCGACCGTGACTCGCTTTACCGGTGCGTATAAGTCGATTTGTGTGGAATCTACGGGAATTGGGACGTTAATTTCACTTATTTCAGGATGTACGTGGGTAAGTGCGACGTCCGTGCACCGTAAATCGTAGGTGGAGAACAAGGTAGCCGATCGCTAACGTTACAGCAACCTGTAACTGAATCTGAAGAGCAGCGGACGGCTGGCGAGCTCCGCAGGCTCTCCGAGGAACCGGATCCAATGCGTGGGATGATGGGCACCCAGAGTAGTCCTGTCAAGAGTTACGACTACCTGCTGAAATTTCTGCTGGTTGGAGACAGTGATGTCGGGAAGGGAGAAATCCTGGATAGCTTGCAAGACGGATCGGTGGAGTCGCCTTATGCCTACAGCAGCGGTGAGCAGATGTTCGCATATGGTTAAAACTCGGATTTTCCCAAAATGAAATAACACTAACCTGGGATATCAAAATGCAGGGATTGACTACAAGACTACCACAATATTGCTGGATGGGAGAAGAGTGAAGCTAGAATTATGGTAAGAAGTTTTACTTTGTCTGTGCTATCATGTGTCTGCAGCCTTGTAACACGCTGTGCATCTTCAACAGGGACACATCAGGCCAGGGGAGATTTTGTACCATCTTCAGGTCTTACTCCAGGGGTGCGCAGGTACTTTTCAGGAAGTTTTGTTTTGTTTTTCTCCTTCTGATGCACCTCTGAAAACTTGCTAACTTGTGTGACTTTCGCTCAACAGGGCATCCTGCTTGTGTACGACATCACAAACGGCTGGTCATTTGATGGCATTGACCGCTGGATCCGGGAAATTGACGAGGTGACGACTTTGTCCCTAACACTATTGGTACTTAATCGGGAAAGATTTTCAGGACCATTTTTATTTTATTTTCTTGTTTTTTCGCACAGCATGCCCCAGGCGTGCCGCGGATCCTGGTCGGCAATCGCCTTCATTTGGCTTTCAAGCGCCAGGTGCCGACGGAGCAAGCGAGGGCTTACGCAGAAAAGAACAGCATGACCTTCTTCGAGGTCAGCCCCCTTTGCAACTTCAATGTTATTGAGTCCTTCACGGAGCTCTCACGCATCGTGCTGATGAGGCACGGGATGGAAAAATTCTGGAGGCCCAACAGAGGTAAGCTGCTCGATAGTATTTTACCGTCTGCATCCGATGTATAAGATAAGAGACGCTCCCTTTGTTAATCATAATCGAAATTCTTCACAATTAAGATTTCAAAGCAGCATTAGACTCATTTCTTGCTCCCAAGTCAGTCTGAGTGCAAATGAATTCCTCCTGAGGACGATTAGGTCCGTGACCATAACCTCGGGTAATTTATTTACGTGAATCCGGATCCGGTGGAAGCTGGAATGCACACCAGCGTGACAGGGTTCACCTCATCAGCAGCCGACTGCAGCCTTTCTGTCGTCTGCGCTGCTTTGCATCGCAAAAACGACCCCCGTTCCTCTGCCGTAACAAAGTGCATTTACTGACAGCGAGTTAAAAAAAAGAATGTAACAGGAAACGGGGGGCAGGAAGGCGGGCGGCTGCGTGTTGTAAGGGGATCTGGGGTCAGGTCACAGACACAGAGAGAAAAAGGTAGAAAAACATCATGGATCTGCGTCACTCACTAATTACACACTTCCAGCTTTTAAAGCGACACACGCACACCGTCTGATTCCACACATCCACGGCTGCACTTCCAACAAAAAGCCCCTTTCCCATTTGTCTGATGTTGTTTTCACCTACTTTTCAAATTTACCCACACCCATGAAAGGGTGGTGCTGGTGACGTAGAAGCAGAACGCAGGAAAGTACCTCACGCACGTCGATGTGTACTTTTACACCCGTGTGACCCGCCCGAGCTACATTTGCTGGGACGCTATTGTGGGAGAAAAGCATCAAACGTGAGAGTGATATTGTGGCAGAAAGGGCGTGCATCTCAAGTGTGAGCGACACAAGCATCCAGTTTCTCTTCTTTCACCCTCCCAGTCTTCAGCCTCCAGGACCTGTGCTGCCGCTCCATAGTCTCCTGCACGCCGGTGCACCTCATCGACAAGCTGCCCCTCCCCGTGGCCATCAAGTCCCACCTCAAGTCCTTCTCCATGGCCAACGGCATGAACGCCGTCATGATGCACGGACGCTCCTACTCGGTGGCCAACAGCGCTGCAGCGGGGGGTGGCGGCGGCGGCGGCGGGAGCAAGGCCAACAGCCTGAAGCGGTCCAAGTCCTTCAGGCCCCCGCAGAGCCCCCCGAAGAACTCCTCCTCCCCTTCGCCCTCCTCCTCGTCGTCCTCGAAGGGGAACTGTAAGATCTCGTAGTGACCTCTCCCGTCAGGCCAGGAGGCCGCGGGGCCAGGGGACGGACCCCGGAGGGCAACCGGCAAACCTGACCGGACATGAACTTAACCCCAAACCCCCCCTGGTGACGTGGTGACCGTGCTTGAGTGGGTTCTCTGTTCTCTTTTGCGCTCGCCGGCGCCATCTTGTGGATGTACGTTCACTCGCGCTCTTTTTTTTGTTTGTTTGTTTTGTTTGAAGAGGCTCGCCGTGGTCCAGCAGGTGCCAATATCTGGATCCAGGATAATTCCCCGCGCTGCTAACACTACAGACGAGTGGCGGGACGTCGGGTTGTTTTTTGTTTTGTTTTTTTTAAAGGGGAATTGTTTGTATTGATATTGAAAGTCAGACTTTTAAAGTATCTCCATGTGCTCTGCGCTCGCTGTCCGTGATTTTGTCCCGAGAGCACCGGGAGACTTGCTCGTTTTGTTTTATTCGCGCAGTATTTTCTATGTCCCGTGCCCTCCATCTAGAACCTCTTATTTAAACCCAGTATCTTTTAATGACGTTTCCGTGTATATTTCCCGCGTGCGCTCTGTATTTATGAATGTAAAACATCAGGACAAGAATCCACCCGTGGGTCACGTTGCGTCGGAGTGTTTCCTCTGGGGGGGGGGGGGGGGGGGGGGGGGGGCGTGTGTGTGCACGATGAAGCGTTCGCACGTGATCAGAAGGGCTGGCTAGGATCAGGCCAGATGAGCCGGCCCCTCGCCCCCCGACTCGGACCCCCACCACCACCTTTCACTTTTGAATAATCTGCTCTTATTTCTCTCGAGCTCCCTCCATGATGGACCGGGCGTCACGGCTGCTTATAAGGTCATCGAGCCCCCACTCCCACTCCCACTCCCACTCCCACAGTCGCCGCAGATGCCAGTCCAAATCCCGGGTGAATGTTTATAAGCACTACATTCAAATGTTTTAAATGGTTGTCGCTATTGGTTCTGGTTCCGGAAGGGGTTGGGGGGGGGGTCACATAACACTCCTCCACCCCCCCAAAAAATAAAGGCTACAACTCAGCTTTGTTGCCTTGTGTGTGTGTGATTTTTCACTCATTCACACATTCATCAAGGTCACTGTGGGAATAGATTTGCTCCCCTTTGTCTTCCCGTAGGGGCCACCGGGGCAATAAAACCGGTGTGTGTGTGTGTGTGTGTGTGTGTGTGTGTGTGTGTGTGTGTGTGTGTGTGTGTGTGTGTGTGTGTGTGTGTGTGTGTGTGATTGAATTGAGCTGCCCTCTCTCGGTCATTGGCTGGCCAGCTCCGGATAACCGGCGCCTGAATGCACCGCGGTCAAAAGTCAGCCAGGGGTTGCGTGGGGTCACCTCCGATGAAAGGCGGGAGGGAGGGGGGTGTTCTCAGGCGTGGTTGGACAAAGGCCACCGTGGGAGTGGGAGAGGGGGTGAAAAATAACTTAAAAAAACATGGGAGGACGCGTTTTACGTCTTGGCACCTGAACGCGGCATCTCTGAGCGCCGTGTGAATGAGGGACCCGATGGGAACCCCCCTTCACACACACACACACACACACACACACACTTTCTTTTTAAATTCCCACGGCGCGTTTAGTTGTTCCACGCAGAAACAAAAACCGCGGTCCGTGCGTAAAAGGCGCACCGGAAGTTTACGCGCCGCGCCTCCATAAACCCGTCTGGTCCCGTTCAACATCGGATTTTCTCACCGGAATGTTTGCCCCGCCCCCCCCCCACTCCACCCCACTCCCACCCGGGGTCACTTTTACCACCGTGTTTTCTTTGATCCCTTTTCTTTTTTACAATGTTTGTCCAGTTGCTTTGCGCATCAAGCTTTCAGAGGGCGGGGGCGGTCACACGTGGAGGCGGCCTGGAGTGGGGTGGGTGGGTGTGGGATGTAGGGGTTGGATCAGTGGGTGGGTGGGTCGTCGCCACCCCCCTTCCCATTCCCACGCTGAAAGCCCGATGTCGCGTTTCTCTCCTTCTCATTGTGCAGGACCGGTGCTTCATCTTCATCCCGCGGCGTGAATTCGGCTTGCGTGGAACGGGACCCCCCCCACCACAGGATTACACTCCGTCCACGGCGCGAACGAGTCCGTCTGGATCGCTGCAGACTCTGGACCCACGTCTCCAGTGGGTTGTTTTTTTTAACCCCCCCCCCTTCCTCCTCCACTTCCAACCCCACTCACCGACCCCCCCAATGAGTTATGGAATCGCCGTGGGCCGACCATGCGTGAGACCCCCGCGCGGTTCCCGGCGGAGGCCCCGCACGGGCCCGTGTGGTCCCGCGCTTGTTTGCTGGCGCTCCTCGCGTGCACGCTACCCGCGTTCCCTCCATGCGCAGGCGTGGAGGAGCACGAAGGGCTTTGCCCCAACAAGCTCAACACCAACCTGTGGGTGGACGCGCAGAGCACCTGCGAGAGGGAGTGCAGCTTTGACGAGGTGACGCCATTTTGAATTGTTCCAATCAGTCCTAGAGGTTTATTGATTAGGGATCAGATTGATCAGCAGTGCCGCTCTGTGCCCGTGCAGGACTGCGCCGACTTCGAGAAGTGCTGCACCAACGTCTGCGGCCTCAGCAGCTGCGTGGCGGCGCGTTTCTCCGACGGGACGCCCGCCCGACCCGGCGAAGCCGACGCCGACGGCGCGCCCGGCTCCGCCGCCACCTGCGACGGCTTCATCTGCAGCCAGCAGGGCGCCACCTGCGACATCTGGGACGGCCAGCCCATCTGCAAGTGCCAGGACCGCTGCGAGAAGGAGCCCAACTTCACCTGCGCCTCCGACGGCCTCACCTACTTCAACCGTTGCTACATGGACGCCGAGGCCTGCATCAGGGGCGTGACCTTGACCGTGGTGGCGTGCCGCTTCTACCTGGCGGGGCCGCACACCAGCCCGCTGCCTCAGGACACCACGGCCCATCCCACGCCCACCTCCTCCCAGGAGGACCCCGTCCCCCCGGCGCTCTACTCCAACCCGCACCACCAGTCCATCTACGTGGGGGGGACCGTGAGCTTCCACTGCGACGTGGTGGGCGCGCCGCGGCCCGACGTGACCTGGGAGAAGCAGAGCGAGCGGCGCGAGCGGCTGGTGATGAGGCCCGACCAGATGTACGGCAACGTGGTCATCACCAACATAGGGCAGCTGGTGATCTACAACGCCCAGGTGTGGGACACGGGCATCTACACTTGCATCGCGAGGAACTCGGCGGGGGTCCTACGCGCCGATTACCCGCTGTCGGTCATACGCAGGAGCGACGACGACTTCTCCGAGGACCCCGAGATGCCCATGGGGCGGCCGTTCTCGCCGGCCGACTGCCTGGCGGAAGTGGACGCCAGGGTGTGCGATAGCGAGCGCCACGTGGACTGGCACTACGACAGCAAGCTGGGCTCCTGCGTGGCTTTCGGCAACGGCGGCTGCGACGACAGCCGCAACCGCTTCGAGACGTACGAGGAGTGCAAGGCCTCCTGCCAGAGGGAGGGGATGGGCGTCTGCTCCCTGCCCGCCGTCCAGGGCCCCTGCAGGTCGTGGGAGGTGCGCTGGGCCTGGAACGCGCTCGCCAAGAAGTGCCAGGCGTTCGCTTACGGCGGCTGCCACGGCAACGCCAACAGCTTCCGCACCCAGAAGGAGTGCGAGGCGAGCTGCCCGCGGGCCAAGAGGAAGCCCTGCAGGACGTGCCGGGTGCGGGGGAAGATGGTGCCCAGCTTGTGCCGCAGCGACTTCGCCATCGTGGGCCGGCTGACGGAACTGGTGGAAGATCTGGACTCCGGCTTGGCGCGCTTCAGCTTGGAGGAGGTCCTCAGAGACGAGAAGATGGGACTGGCGTTCTTCGACACCAAGCACCTGGAGGTGACCATCGACAAGATCGACTGGAGCTGCCCCTGTCCCAACATCACGGCGGAGGAGAACCCCCTGCTGGTGATGGGCGTGGTGCAGGACGGCATGGCCATCATCCAGGCCGACAGCTACGTCCGGGCCGTGAGCGAACGCAGGCTCAAGAAGCTCCGCGAGGTTTTGGGCAAAAGGACCTGCCCGACGTCGTGAAACCGCCATCAACCTTTAGCACTGAAGCAGATACTAACAAGCAGTACTTTGTGAATCCGATGTTATTTATGTTCTGTGGGTCGTTTTGCATGTGTGAACGGGAGGGGGGGGATTGCAACCAAGTTGTGCTACATTCCAGAGGGTGGGCCCTTAATACCCGACTATGTTAAACTACTCTAAAAATAGACAGAATGATTATATATGTATTTGTTCAAAAATAACACGGCAGCCGGAAGAGTCGCCATATTAGCCTGTAAACGTACGATACTAGCCTCCCTACGTTAGCCCCTTTCTGGGAACTTTTTGCCGTTCCTAGGGTCTCTCCAGGAACTGGACCGTGTCCCGGTGCGTTCAGACAGCATAGGAATCAGGACCTCAGGTCCCAGAACGGTTTTAGCTCCGACTCCATGCTAGTAGGGTCTTATTACAGTTCCGTAGGAACTCCCAAGTCGTAGGCGCCTGGTGATTGGTGGAACTCATAAGCCACATCCATCACCAGATACTTCTTGCAGGGCACCAATTTTTTGTTGTTTTGTTTATGCTATTGTACTTATTCAAAAATAACACGGCGGCGTCGTCATTTGCTTATTAATGTAAAAAGGTAGGAAGCTAGCGCCCCTAGGTTAGGCCCTTTCTAGGAACTTTTTGCGGTTGCTAGAACCTTTTCAGGAATTAGACTGCTACCTGGTGCATTCAGACAGCGTGGGAACCGGGGATCGGGGACCTCAACTCCGAGAACCGCTTTACCTCTAGTCTTTTTACGGTTCCATAGGAACTCATAAACCACAGCCATTCCTAGATACTTCTTGCAAGGCGCCATTTTTTTGAAACTATGATGGTCACCCGTCTGTTGCTTTCTTGCGATAAAATCGACAAAACCGGCAAGAACTGTTCCGACGAAGAGGTTCGAACTCTTCTGCTACGCCACAAAGGGCTTTCCAGGGCCTCGCAGTGGGACGAGAAGGAAATAAAAACACCTCAACCCATCTGTGTCGTCTTCATGTTGTTCACGTTGGTCCGTGGCAAAGTAAAGTTGAAAAAGTTACCCTGTAGTAGGCTGATTCCCGGAACCTGGTTCTTGGAAACCGCAAAATTTCTGTCCGAAAAACGCCGTTAAAATGATTTTGGAACGCTCGGTTTCACGCACGCTCGCCTGCTCCCTAAAACGGACCAAATTTAAAAAAAAAGTCACAGAAAGCTGCGGAATAAAGGTTTATATCGGTGCCTGTCGGTAAACATGATTGCAGTCAGAATGTGAAGGAATGGATCTGAGCTCCGCCGACGAGTCGGGGAAACGTCACACCAGGCTCTCCTTCCGGAACAGGAGGCACTTGTTGTTGGCCGGCATGTCCACCTGCGGAGATTGAAATCACACGTGGGTTAAGATAAGATAAGATAGACTTTAATGATCCCACAACGGGGAAATTCACTCGTCACAGCGGCATTACGAGGTAGAAAAGTGTAGAACATAAAGGATATACATACAGATAAACAAAGACTGTACAGTGGATATATACAATATATACAGTGGAATACAAAATATAAAAAGAAATAAAAGAAATGCATTGTTCAGGAAAGGGCTAGTGGGGAGGAAATAGCCGTTGACTTACTATTTTCTCCAGAAATAAGCCGTGTCTCTGTGCTATGGAGCTGAGAAGGGAGATGTCCCTCAGGCCCCATTCTGGATTCCTGCAGGGTGAAAATATTACCTTTTTTACACATGAAGGAAACAATTCCCGTCTCTCCCTCTCCTTCTCTCAGGACGGTTGAATCCTACTTTACCTCTGCCGGAGGCTAAAATCAAAGTCCACGTTGCTCTGCGGGCTGATTGTTCCGTTCACAGCGTAGGGCTGAGCAGCAAAACAACACCGGTCACATTTATCATCGTTTCTATTAGCGGCTGCGGCAGAATTGTTTACAACGTGCATCTTTACTCACCCCGTATGTCAACAGAAGGCCTTGCGGCTTTAAAACTGCAGCAGCCCCTTTGAATAAACCCTGAAAGGCGGAAAAAAAGGAAAAGACTGAGTTCGGTTGGAGCAAAACACTGGATTTGAACCATGTGATTTACAATAGAAAAGCTTTTATTGTCATTGCAGGACACACCAAACTCCTTTGGTGTAGAAAACAAAATAAAAAGAGGGAGGGAGAAGGAAAACACGGCAATATACTACACAATATAATAAATAAAATGAAATAGAATAATGTGAGATGTTTGGTCCAGAGCAATCACTTGAAGTACATATAAATCTAAATAATGCACTGCGAATGCACCATCCTGTTGACACTGAGAAGGGGAGGGACTGCAGGGCTAATTTATGGGGTGAGTTATTCATGACTCTCCAAATGATGGGAGTGCAAGTGCACTATCATGGATATGTCTACCTCCGTGCAAGCCATGGGCGAGATGTGGATCATGTTGACGTTGAGGACGAGGTCGAGGCTCTCAGGCTGGATCTCTCCCCAGTGTTCGTGACCCAGGGAAGCATCCAGGTGGATGGCGGGCTTCACATTGTTCAGCCGGTAGTGGCTTCTGTACGCTTCTATGCTGAGAATAAAACCTTATTGTCAATATAACAAAAAAAAAAAAAAAACACACGCCTCTACCAACGCAGCAGGCCTCTGGCTGTACACCTACCGTAATCAGTGGACTAAACGGGCAACATCTTTACCGTAATACTTGGTTTAAACGCGCGATTGCTTTTGTTTTTTGTGGTAAAACCTCGGGATTTACCGGTATTACAGTAAAACCGATACCTGGCCAGGGCCTGGTGGTCGTACTCCGAGGGCTGCCAGGTGATGTTGTGCAGAGCCCTTGCAAAGTGCGTGACGTGCTGCCCGGTGCCCGAGGAGACCTCCAGCGCCTGCAGGGGTCTCCCGGCGGCCACGCTGGCCCGCAGCACCGCCAGGATGGGCTCCTTGTTCCTCTCCGCCGCGGCGGCGTTCAGCATCTCGCCGGAACCGGGGGACAACAGCAGCCGAAGGACGCGGAGCAGCTTTAAGAACCCGCTCCGCCACGCATAAACACACGTAGAGTCACACCGGCTGAACAAACACGCACAGAGGGTTTTGTTTTGCTACTCAAAGTGCCCCACTTCCGCATTCTCTCACGTGTGCAGTCTGACATCCAATCAGAACAGAGAAAGGGTTTAGCGTTATAAAATACTATCCTCCCTCATGGATGAGTTCAGATTTTATTAATATTTAATATTTTCCATTTAATGAATAAATACTTAATATTTAATCTAATTACGAGTTATTTTCTATCAATTTTAAAATGCGGTGGTAATGTTTTTGTCACTACAGTTCAGCCTCACTTAACGTGTTAGCATTCATTCATTAGCATTTACTCATTCATTCGTTCATTCATGGTTACATAACCATGCACAACCACAACCACACAACCATGTGGAATATTTTTATTTATTTAAAATATCTTTAATTTAATTAATTTCTATTAATTTTAAAACAGTGTTAAGAGTTGTTTTTCCTTTCTTTTCGCTACATTCCAGCCTTACATAACAACGAGTTAGCGACACATACATTCACCTCCATTCAAATGTCACAGAGACATGCAATTATTCACCCTGTCATTCACACATCATATGGAAACACAAGCATTAACTAACTCATTCATAAGGAGGGCAGACCACTGTGCCACCCCGTGTTGGCATACAGGATTACCATATAGAATGCTGCGTTTCATGTACATGTATGGCATTAAACTCCTCATTGGATCTTCTAAAACTGCCATAATCAATGAGTACCATACAATCCCATTTTCGACCAGTGCACGTGAACGCAGCCCATTTGACCACAGTAGAAGAAGAACAATGCATTTTCAGAATTTTTAGAATTTTACTTTAAATTAGAGGATTTATTTATTTAAGGGAAAATAGCATCCAGGTTTTTCGCATTGTATCGTACAAGATTTACAAATGGCCCCCCCCGACCACAGGACATCACATGTAGATCAGCTCAGACTCAGATCGAAGAGAGAAACATATCAGAAGGTAAATTAGGAAAAACAAAAAAACAAAAACCTGAGCTTCTGGAAATTTAAAGAAACGGTAAAATGGGGACAAAAAATCTTTTGGCCAAACACAAATGTACAAAATAAAGGTGTGTCAGTTACAAAGTAAAGCTAGCTTGCATCACAACACCAATCTAATTAGTACTGGACCAAAGATGATGTCTACACACATTTAGTTTATCACTCAATATCAGAGCGTAACAGAGGTATTCTATAAATTAAAGGATTATTTATTACCTATGTAATAAACACTGGTAACGTAAAGCAAACGGTACAAGTGGACCTTTGTGATTCCGGTATTTTCAGAGGAGAAAAACACCAAGACGTATGAAATTACGCTGAATAAAAAGTCTGTGCTTGAGTGTGTGTGATGGGTGACGACAGGCCCTCCGGTTCGCCGCTCTGACAAAACGTCGGTTCCGCCCCTTTTGCGAAGGGTTCTTCTATCCGAGGGGAGCCGCGTCGGACTCCTGGCTCACGGCGGGGCGGCTTCGCTCGGGAAGCGGCGTCGAGTCCAGGAAAGTCCGATCGGTCTCACCCCGGCCGCCCGCGGCATCGCTGAAGATGGTGTTGGAGAAGACGGAGTTGAACGTGAACGAGGAGCCCAGAACGGATTCCTGGACGGGGGACTTGGGCTGGTCTCGGGGGAGAACGACGGCCGGGTCTCTGGGAGGTTTAACCGGGGGCACGGGCTCGCGCTCGCCGTTCTCTGCCACGGAGGCACGACCCGGACTGCAACCCTCGGAAAGGGGGACCGGGAGCGACTCGGTCTTGACGGCCGCCTTGCAGTCGCTATTGACGCTGGGGCGGCGGGACGAGCCCTCGGCGGTGGAGATCACGCTGCTGGCACGGGGGAGAACTCGCGGGGACCTGAACTCCTTCAGTCTACCCTCTTTCCCCAGAGGTGTGGAAAAGCAGTTGAGGCAGCCGGACATCGAGGACGACTTGCCTTGAACATATAAGACGGCGATCGGCGAGCAGGTCGAGGCCTGGGCGTTTTCCGCCTTCCCGGGTTTGGAGTGGACCGACCCGTTGGTCGTTCTGACCATGCCGCCTGAATCCGACGAGCGGCGTATCACTTTCCCTCTCCGGATGCTCCTGGTGCCCCTGGCGAGCCAGCAGTCCGGAGCCGGCGCAGCATCCCTCTGCTTCGGTGCGACCTTCAGCTCCGGATCTTTGCTATTTGTCCCGGGCACGGTTGAGGTTTTCTCCTTGTGCGCGGCCGAACAGGGCTGCTTCTGCGAGTGCTGCGGGGTGGAGGTGTCACGGGGCGGCTGGAAAGACGAGGAGGAGCGGCGCGACGGCGGTTGCTGGACTGGGCTGCTGCCGTTCGACCAGGGCTCATTATCCAGGCTCAGGCTGAACTCGCCGCTGCTTTCGCTTTGCGCCCGACTCTGGACCCCGTTGAGCCCTGAAAACAAAAAGGGCAACTCTTTTCAAATGAAAGACTCTTCTTCTTCTGCTCCCTTCAGCGGTCGCTGCAGCCAATCAACCACCTCCATCCAACCCTCTGCTGACCTCATGTCCTCTTTCTCCATCGATAAAGCCCCTCTGGTCTTTTTCTATACCTCCTGGCCTTGTGCATCCTTATACCTGGAACTCCACCAATGTACATGACCAAGCCGTCTGTGTTTGACTTTAGCTCCAGAAGATCTAACATGTGCCGTCCCATTGGTGGACTCATTCCCGATCCCATCCATCCTCCTCGCTCCCAAAGAAAACCTCGAATCTTCAACAACCCTTTTCTTCAGCCATTCCAACCTGCTTTGCACACATTTCTTCTCCTCTCCTCGGCAGAATCTATTACTCTGCACTGATGGCCCTAAGTAGTTGAAATCCTCCACCTTCTTCATCTCCACTCCCTCTAGCCTAACCCTCATTCACAAACACATACTGTATTCTGTATTGCTGCAGCTAACCTTCATTCCTTCCGCTTCCAGAGCATACCTCCACCCCTCTGGATTTCCTGCCATGTGGTCCCTGGTCTCGCTACAGGTCACAATGTTATCTGCAAACATCATGGTCTATGATATGGTCTAAAATAATCTGTCAAGCTGTACATCATCACTGTAAATAACCAGGGGCTCAGAGCTATCCCCTGATGTAGTCCCAACTCCACTTTGAACTTCTCCTTCACACTTACAGCTCATTGTCACCACTGTCTCCCGGCTTGCATACAAGTCCTGCACCCGTCTAACATGCTTCTCACTCTAGACTTCCTCTCTCTGCCCCGTGTTCTATGCTTTTTCTAGGTTTCCAAAGGCACAGTGCAGCTCCCTCTGACATTCTCTGGACTTCTCTATCAGCAATCAAACCAAATCAGCATCTGAGGTACAGTTTGTGTGCATGAAACCACACTGCTGCACGGTGGCCCAATTTCAGAGGTTATCTCATCTCAAGCTCCCCAGACGTCCCGTCTGCTTGGTGTAGCGCTATACTTCCGATGCCCAACAGTCGGCAGCAGAGGCAGGGCTTCTTAGTGACGCTTGGCCTCTGCAGTCGGTGTACAGATTAATATGAAACAAGGTCACGGCTGCGATTTGATGGATTTACTCTAATTCCCGAGCTGGAGATACATCTGTACGCCCGCTGAATCCTCTAAACGAATATCTGCAGGGCTTTACCGTGATTCTGCAGCTCATCGCTGTCCTCAAATCCAGATGGCACGGCGCTGTTGTTTGAATCCTTATCTGCGGGGCATAATAGATAAATTAGAATACTATGGAATGGAGTTGGAGTACGGAGTTGCACAGACATCTTTGCTCTACCCTCCGCTGGGATGCGTTTCAAACACGGACGACGAGACAGAACGATGGCCCATCTACCTGTCAGCCACGGGTCAGACAAATCTGGAACATCAGTGTCTGTGTGGGGATGGCGAAGGGGCGGCGGAGTGGTGAGATGGAGGTGCAGGATGGAGAGGATGGATGTGGCCGCGGAGCCTTCCGCTTTCTCCGAGCTGTCCGCCCAGCCTTCCTCGTCCGGCGGGGCGGAAGGGAACATCAGGGTGCCGAGGGCTGCGGTTCAGAGCGAGGGATGGAACAGGTGTGATGTGGATGATGAGATTGGAGTGGAGTGGATCGGTGAGATTCTGATGAATTCACTTGTTTTGCGCCCAGGGAAAATGTAGCCAAGCTTTGCTTTCCAGCAGCTCCTTAACAAACAGAGCGGCTGCTTGTGTAAAAGCCGGGCTCCTGTCACACCGGCCTCTTCCTGCAATGCAGCATTTCTTTGACCCCCCCCCCCCCCCCTCCAAATAAAGAGCCACTGCAAAGACGCTTACACTTAAGACCCCACCCAAGCCTAATTTTCACAATTCCACAGGACGTGAGTGGACATGTGGCTGACGTGATCACTGATCTCCCGTTTGCATGAAAGCGCAGAAGCAACATTCAAGCAAAAGCTTCCTCGGGACGATGATAAACACCAAGCTTAGATGCTAAATATACCATAGAGGTGGAACACCACGGGTGAGCTTACACATGGAGCGGCGGAAGAGCGACTTGACTTTGTCCCTGTCCTTCAGCCTGCTCCTCATACGGGGGAACAGTTTCAGGGCGGCTAGTTAGCCGCGAGCGTCGCCACGTGGGGATGGGAGGGTAGACAGCCATGATGGATGTAGAGGTGGGGGGGGGGGGGGGTAGAGAGAGAAAGGGGGTAACACAGGAGGTGGAAAATACAAGAGGATGGGGGGGATGGAGGGAATGAAGAAATACATTAACACACACGGAAGGACAGTGGGGTAACATACTGAGGGCCGCAGAGGAAGGTCAACCCGCCGAATTAGAGGCCCAACTCACTGCTGCTGCGCTGGGGGGAGACGGCTTCCCCCGCCGAGCCCCCGGATCCGTCCGAGCTGATGAAGGAGCTGCTGTCGTGACAGGAGAGGCGCGTTTCGGCCGCGACGGGGGCGGCCGCGGCGGGCGGGAGCTCGGGCGGCTGCTCGCGGCTGCCGGAGCGGATTAGCTTCTTCAACTTTAGGGTGATCCAGTTGCCACGTCTGCAGAGGACCAGATACAGAAGGCAGGGGCTGGTCTTCAGGTGCAGATCTGGCGGTGTCACTTGAGTTCGCCTCTTTGCGTGACCTTGGAGGTCCATGTTGGGGACTCCATGGGGGGCAGAAGAGTACCGTCGGGTACCCACCTTTTTGAAGCTCTAGGTACCTACCTGCGAGGAGGCGAGGGCTCGTAGAACTTATACTGGTCCATTATCTTCTCCTCAAGCTTCTCCTTCTGTCTTCTCAAGTCATTCAACTTGTCACTGGATAGTACAGGAGACGATAGTACAGTAAAGCCTCGCTATAACGCGGTTCACTTTTGCGGCTTCACTGTTTCTCAGTACAGTATGTTGTGTTCTGCATGCTAATTGGCTAAAGGACGGTAGACCAGGGTCAACAATCTCCGCGCCTCGTCTCTGTACAGCTTGCCAAATTTACGTTTGCAAATTTTCTCCACGACAAAACCCACGATGTCGGCGAAATGTTCGCAAAGGCACCTGCGATGTGCCCAAAAGGAAGAGGAAGATGTTAACCATCGCAGAAAAAGTTAAACTTCTGGACATGCTGAATGAAGGTAGAAGCTACGCAGCTGTAGGGCGCCATTACCAAATAAATCAATCTTCGGTTTGTTACATAAAGAAGGAGGAATATAACATAAGGACGACAAAGGCGATAACTTTTAATAAGGATGCAAAAAGGGTTGTGACTGTCCGCAACAAGACCACTGTCAGGATCTGCTTTAGCTTTGTGGATTAATAACTGCAGGAAACAGAACATTATGCTGGATACCGACGTTATCCGCACAAAAGCTTAAAACCTTTATGACACCTTTGCCGACAGCGGTGACATTCGCGGATTTCGCCTATTGCGGGTTATTTTTAGAACGTAACCCCCGCAATAAAGAAGGGTTCACCGTACAACTCTCATCGGGGTAGTGCTCTGGGTACCTCCTCGGATCAAGTAGTACGAGTAGTGTTGGTGCTCACATGTACTGTCGCTCCTCCACATGGAAAAGGTCCTTGCTCTCCATGGTTTGCTCCAGCAGGGTCCGGTTCTGAAGCATCAGAGTGTCAATCTGGCCCAGCAGATGGCGGTTTTCCTCCTCCAGGTTGCCCTTCAGCTGGCCCAGCAGCTGAAGGACACGGGCAGTCGTCATTTGTCGGGTTCTACCACAGCCTGGGGTGAAGGAGAAGGGTGTGGGAACCTACCTCGCACTGGTTGGAGAGCTTGGTGGTGGTGATGTCCATCTGCTGATACTCCTTCTTCAGCTTGGAGAAGTCCGCCTCCAGCCAGGTGTGCTCCAGTTTAGTCTCGTTCATCTGGCTCTTCAGCTGTTTGTGGTCCGTCGTCAGCAGCTCGTTGTCGTTCAGGAGCTGCCGGTAGGTTTGGTTGAGCCTGAGGAGAGACGCTCGCCTTGAGAAAACAAGACACGGGGGCTTCCCAGCGTCTCCTTTCCCGTAAAAGCCGGATGTGTGAGATGCGCCTCTGACCAGTCCTTCTCATCTCGGAGTCTGCAGCACTCGGCAGCTGTGCTCCTGTGCTGCTCCTTCTCCAAAGACATCCTCATTTGCTCCTCCTTCAGGGTCTTCTCGAGCTCCTCCAGCTTTCCCCGCTGCTGTAGCAGGCTGTTGTGTCTGAGAATAACCGGACGGACAAACACGTCTGAAACAACGAGAACCTCCCGCCGCTTCCGTTTCTCAGATCGTTTCCTTTCCTTCGGCGGAAGCCGATCGTCCGTCCCCATCTAACCCGCCGCTGCATCCTCTTCCCTCATTACCGACTGACTTCGTGTTCTCTTTCAGGCCTCCCATAAATCTCTTCCTCCAACCTCAGCACCATCCCTGATCTGTCCATGTCCGAACCATCTGAGTCTGACCTCATCACCAGAGAATCCACCATGTGACGTAGTCACTCCCTCAACATCTCCACCAGCTCCGTCTCCCTTTTTCTCCTCAGCGCAGTTAGATGCCAAATCATCACCACCCTTTGAGCAGAAACCTTGGAAATATACCTCCTCCCTGTGGGTGGCCTTCTGCCTCGACCGCTCGGGGTCTGCAGAGACAGAGGAGGATGACGATCTGCTACTAAGACAAGTAGCGCTAACAGCTACATGCTAATAGCTGGAAGGCTCCTGGGCGCACCACTTCCCGCCCTGAAAGACACACACACACACCGCGGAAAAATGGTCCCGATTGGTCCGAAAATGATTTATTCTACAAAAATTACGCGTCTTGGTACGTCCACTAGATGGCAACAGGTAGGAAATGAACTTGCGTATCTGCCTGCTGCCGCCGCTCAAACAGCAGAGGAATTAGTGATGCTTCGAGTGAGACAGCGGCAGGGATACGCCATGGATAAATATTTCAAAAGTCAGGACTCTCTGGTCTTGAAGAACATTCTGACCCAGATGAAGGCCCGAGTCAGGAGAAAGTAAAAAAAGAAGGCGAGCTCAAGACAATACGATGAAAGTTATATCGCGTTTCCTCAGTTTCTGCGGGAAGATCAGCTTTGGGTTCAACCGAACGCGGTCAGATTTCACCACGAGTACGTAAACTGAGACTTGTTTCATTCTATTTCATGAAAAACGTTTTTAGCATATGTATTTGGCGATGTGCCGTGTGATTTTTTTTTTTTGATGTAAAATATGTGCCGCGGCTCAAAAAAGGTTTGGGAACACTTCCATATATTATGGTATTACCCAGCACTTACTGACCTTTTGCACTGAACTGTACAAAAAAAAAACAAACAACCAGTGCTGCTACTCTCTACAATAACAAATCTTCTCGATTCCACTGTTAGTCTAATACGTGCGGAGAAATTGACAATAATGCTGATTTTTGATTTTGATAGCTGACACGATAATAATAGCTTAACCATACTGTTGTCCTCATTTTCTGTATACACCCTGTGTCCAACACAGAGGCAGGTCATCTCGACCCGAGGACAACAGGAGGGTTAAATAATAATATCTTTGAGGCGCAGCAGTAGATGAAGCCTTATGGATCATCTGACTTGAGCGATCACGAGGACTTGGGAGAAGATATGAGGTGATCGTGAATGGATGAAGGGACTTGAATGCGAGAAGCGCATCATGGGATATCCCACAGCAGAGCAATCAGTTAGCCAAGCGCTAACTAGCGCTTTCTGCGTTCTCCCGCTGTGCCCACCTGTCCTGCAGGGTGCGGTGCTCCAGCTCCAGGGTGCGATGGGCGTTTTTCAGACAGCCGTGCTTCCCCATCAGCACCTCGTACTCGGCCTCCTGCCGCTCGTGCAGCGCCGCCAGACGCTCGTGGTCGCGCAGCAGCTGCTCGTGGGCGCCGCGCAATTCCTCGCGCTCGCGCACCGCCGCGTCCCGCTCGTTCTCCGTCCCCGACCGCTGCTGCTGCAGCTGCGCGTTCTGGGCCATGAGGGAGGCGCTCTGCGAGCTCAACGTGGATTTCTCCACCTGGGGGGAAACAGGGGATGGCGTGTGTTTTCTAGTGGCGCCAACACGAGCGCGGACGTCAACGCGGGTACCTGCAGGTTGGCGTTGTGCGTCTGCAGGGCGGTGTTGTTCTCCTGCAGCGAGGCCGCCTGCCTCTGCAGGGCCAGGATCTGGGCCTGCTGGCCGTCCGCCTGGTTCTCCAGCTGCCTCTGCTGGGCCTGAGCCGCCTGCCGCTCCGCCTCCAGGGTGGCGTTCTGCACCGAGAGGGGGAGGAACGCGACGAACGCTCTGTTGGCGACGTCCGCAAACAGGTTACAAGAGGGGTCGGCGAACGATCGAGCCACACTCACGTTCCTCTCCACCTCGATGAGTCGATCTTTCAGCTTCAGTAGCTCCTTGGTGGCCTCCTGGTTTTCTCGCAGCCACTCGCTCACCGCCCTCCCCGCCTCCGTCGGCTGACACGCCGCGGCGGTTTCCTCCTCCTCCCGCCGCTGCTGCAGGGCCTCGTAGCTCAGCCTCACCTGGGGAGGGGTCGGCCGGTCAAACCACCGGCGGGGACGGGAGACGTGGAAGCCGCCTGAACATCCACTTACGGACTTGAGCTCCCGGCGGAGCTGCTGGTTGAGGGCGGAGGAATCCTGTAGACGCGCCTCCAGGGCGGCCATCTTGTCCTCTTTGAGCCGGAGAGACTTTTTCAGCGACAGCTCAAACTCAGACTCCAGCGCCTGGAACCTGCGGCGAGGGGGAGGCGGGAGGTCAGTTCTCGGACGGGGGGGGGGAGGAGTCGGGATTCTGTGGCCGCACCTGTTCTCCTCGGCGTCCCGCTCCTCCTGCGGGGAACTCTCCTGGTTGAGGATCTTCATCTCCAGCTCATGGGCCAGACTCTGCAGCTCGTTGTCCTTCTGCTGGACCTTCAGCTTCTCACAGACGAGCTCCTAAACTCTCAGCGCACAGGTTCAGTGTGTGTGTGTGTGTGTGTGTGTGTGTGTGTGTGCGTGCTGGAGGCACCTCACCTCCCTGAGAGTAGCCAGGGTTCGCTGGTCGATGGCCGCCTGCTTGCTCAGTTCCCTGTTTTCCCTCTCCAGACCTTTGACCCGCTCCGCCGTCTCCCTCAGCCCCTCCACCTCCTTGGCCAGGAAGCGCATCTCCCTCTCCAGGCTGGCCATGCACACGTTGCTGCTGTCCAAGTTGGCCTCTTGGATTTCCGTCTGAGTCGGGGGAAGCGACCGGAGAAAGCTTTTATTCTCAGGAACTTGAAGCGAACATCTCCGTGGACGGGGCCCACCTGTTGGCGGAGTCGACGGTTTTCCTTCTCCAGCTGCCTCTTCTCCTTCTCCAGGGCGGAGGTCTCTTGTTCCAGGCCCTGCCTCTCCGTCTCCAGCTGCTCCAGGCGCCGCGCGGAGATCCGGAGCTCCTCCACCGCCGCCTGCAGGCTCTGGTTCTCGGCCTCCAGCTCCTCCACTTCCGACTCCAGGCGCTGGACCTTTCGGTCTGCGGAGGAAGACGACGGAGGAAAAACACGACATAGTGACTTTTCAACAGAGAACAAACGCATTTCGAGGAGTATGAGGAAAAAAAAAACAAAAAAAAACTAAAACTCAATCATTTTCCCATTCAGACACATGCAACACAAGCATTTATTACAATGTAATAACACATTATCTCATTGTAATAATGCATTTGTTACAACACATGCGCAAAATGATATTGACAAAAAAAAAAAAAAAAAAATCACATTTAATTTAAAATGAATAAAAGTCGCTTCATCAAAAAAAAAAAAAAATTCGGAAGGCCTGAAAGTCAACACGTCGCGTGTGGGAGGTGTATTAATGACCTCTTGGCATGGAAACGCCGTTTGTTACGTAACTCGCCTGGTAACAGATTGGAGCGGTGGCGGGTCACGGAAAGCGTGACATGAGATAAACACAGATTTATGATATAACACCCACCGGTGTTGTCCAGGGAGGTCTGCAGGTGTTGATTGACAGCATCCAGGGCCTTGCACTTGGCCTCCAGCCGCTGCGCCTGCTTGCCGGCGTAACCGTAGCGACCACGCCCCCCCGCCGACACGATGTCCCCGCCTGGGCTGCCGCATCCAGATCCGGGGGAGCGATCGCGCGACCCGGACGGACCGCGGCGCCCGTTCTGGTCGTTCTCCAGCGCCTCCAGGTCGGACACCAGCTCTTTCAGCCGGTCGCCGCCGTCGTCCTCCAGCTGTCCTTTCTCCTGGTCCTGGAGGTCTGAAGCGTCGGCGGCGGGCGCCGCTCCAGAGAGGAGCCGCCGGGCGGGGTTAGAATCCTTCACGTGCCGTGGGATCACACCAAGCGGGGGAACGGGCGGGTTTTCTAGACCGCGGCAGGGAGCGGCCGACGGGGCGGCGTCGACCGAACGGAGCTCCTCGATGGTCCTCAGGAGGCTCTGGTTCTCCTTTTCCAGCTTCAGCATCTGGCTGTGGGTCCTCTCGCTCACCTCCTCGCTCAGAGTCTGCTGGCCTTCAGACAAGGGGCGGAGGTTACCCCGGCGACACATTGCGCGAGCACTCTTCGCTAAAAGTTTTAAAATACGAGATGGCGTCTTACCCCTGGAGTTGTGGCTGGTCTTGGAGAGCTGCTCCAGCTCCCAGCCCAGGTGCTGGGACTCCTCCATGCTCCTCCTCTGGGCCAAGCACAGAGCCAGGTTCTCCTCCTGGAGCTCCTCCATGCGCTTCCGGTCCGCCTCCTTGTCCTACAGGGAGGAGACGCGGGAAGTCATCGGACCCGTCGGGGCTCGGGAAGCGCCGATCGGGTTGATTCTCCACCTGCTCCATGTCGTGGAGGCGGGCCTTCAGCAGCAGGCTGTGCTTTTCCAGCTGGTGGATTTTATCCGAACGTGCGCGCCAACCCGCCAGCTGGTCCTCCAGCACCTCCTTGGTCTCCTGCAGCACCCTGTTGTCCTCCTTCAGCTCCTGGACGGTCACAGAACGGACGCGTTTAAAACCAGGCTTTCCCGCCGTTTTCCCCCCTCCCGTCCCGACCTCCACTTTGGCCTTGTAGAACTCCATCTTGTGCAGCTGCTCCTTGTAGCGTCCGACCTCGCTCTCCAGCTTGTCCGCCTTGATGGCTCTCTCCCGCAGGGCGTCCAGCTCGTCGCGGTAGGTGCGCGCCGCGCGGGCGTCCAGCTGCAGGTGCGAGTTCTGGGGAAAAAAAATCTGATTTCGATTTCGAAGCTAAGCTATGGCGCTAACATAGCCTTGACAGGAGCACTGATCGAAGCTAAGAAGCTAATCATTTGTTTGGGCGATTCCACATCGCACGCGGTTGAATCGTTTTAAAATGAATATATTTAAGATCGGGAAAAGGCCGAACGGATTGTAATCGTAAAATTAAACCCTGTTTAGTGTCCAAGACCAGCGCTCTGATGGGAAACAACCAAACAGCGACCTCGTACAAGTCAACGCGCGGCGGACATGTGTCGGGATTTAAATCCATATAAACTTCCATCGCGGCCCCGTGTTTGTCCGTTTCAATTCGCCGCTAATCCGTGTAATCCGACGGAGCGGCCGCCAGGTCGCGGGGGTCGCACTCGGGGTCCAGACCTCCTGCTGGATCCTCTTCAGTTCGGCCTCCATGTTCTCCAGCTCGTGCCTGCAGTCCAGCACCTGCTCGCTCTTGTCCTCCCTGCGGGGCCGAGGGGACACGGGCAGACTCGGATTAGCGTGCGCCGACGGCCACGGCGACCATCAATTCATACCGGTAAATTAGCATCTTTTGCTAATATCAGCCATTCATTCCCTGTGACGCGGCTCTTTGTGGCTTTTGAAAACAATTATTTAAAAATGAATTTTATTTTAATTTGGTTTGTTTTCAAAATGTCATTTTAAATTAGAAAATTATGGCGATCTTGTAAGATCGAAATCAAACGTGTTCAAATGTTTTTAGCACTCTTAAAAAGCAAATGCACACCTCACAGGTGCCAGCTTACAATGAAGGTGATGGCATTCAGGAGCAGAAATCACATTAACCAAGTGTTTTAATTCCCTATTATTTTGTATATATTCATATTTCTTCATTGTTCTGTGAAATTGACCTTTTTATTATTCAGGTTGACAACTGACAATTTAAGTCCAGCTTGTTTTTCCATAAATACAAGAAGGACTCAAATAGACATTGACTATTTTGCTTAAAAGTAACCTTCAACCCAATGTCTATTTTTTCGGAGTTGAAAATATTTTGTTGCACGTGGAAATGTAATTTTTTGCCCTCGCAGTTTTTCATTGATTTAAAAAAATGCAATACATATTTTGTTTATACATAGCATAAAGGCAAAAACAAATGAACGTTATATCCTGTGTTAATTCATTGAAAATTTCTTGTTTACTGTGAGCGGCACAGGTTGCCGACCCCTGATCTATATCCCCGCTGTCATTGGTCGAGAGGTTCATCCTGGACCAATCAGAGGCCACTTATAGAGCCATCCAACCACACACATATAGATAGCATGTAAAATGTGCTAATATATTGTTTCATTTTTAGCACAGATAGGCTAATCCACACACACACGCTTTCTGGCGGCATCATTGTCTTTGCAGAGGAGTAAGCGGACGTGTGCAGAAGGGAGGTGCTGTTCCTGCACGTCCTCCGTGCGCATCCTCCGTGCACGTCCTCCATGCATGCCCTCCGTGCACGTCCTCCATGCATGCCCTCCGTGCTGCTGCTGCATGAGTCTGCATCCCGTGGCAGCAGTAAGTCAAACCGTACGCCGGATCTGTGCGACGCTGCGTTTGCTCAGAGCTCTGGTCCCGAACAGCGCCGGGGTCAGAGAGGAAGGAAGCCCTGGTCAGATCAGGGTTAGTGTGCGTGTGTGTGTGTGTGTGTGTGTGCGCACGTGCATGATATCTGGAGGAAAGCGAAACCAATGTGGGTCAGCACGGCCATGAAAGTTGCCAGGCGGGCGGTAAATGTGGGCCAAACTCCCCCGGGGCGTCTCTTCCCCCTGCTGCGTTTTTTGCGTGCGCGCGCACGTGCACGCCTGTCACTCTCATCTCACCAGAAAGTCCCTCAGCCTCAAAACACACATCTCATGAATGAATTACCTCGCACGGAAAAACAATTTGTTTCAGAAACATCAATATCGTTCCGGATCCACTCGGTACTCACAGCTCTTGCCTGAGTCGTCTGATCTTGGCCTTGGAGTCGGCCAGCTCCACCGCCAGGTGCTGGTGGCTCCCCGACGGCGGCGCGGGAGGCGTCTGCCCGGCGGACTGCGGGCTGCCGGAGGGGCTGGAGAGCGTGCTGAGCACGCCCTCCCTTTCCTGGGTCAGCTCGGCTATCGTCTGCAAAAAAAAAAAAAAATTAAAAATCGAGGGAAGGAAAAGGTTGGAATGGTTTGGGTTTTTCCGGGCGAGCACCTCCAGGTGGCGCTCCCTCTGGTCCAGCAGGCGCTGCAGGTGCGCCGCCATGTTCCTGGTCAGGGCCTCCAGCTCGGCCGGGTGCAGCTCGCCGGACTCCAGGCACTGCAGGTCCAGCATGTTCTCTGGACTGTGGGTCACCTGAGGGGGTGGAGGGGGCGCACAAAAACCCCGTCCAGGTCTGAATCTACATTTCACACACACACCCTGTCTGTATGTAGTAGCATGCATACAGGCGTTGCGCACACAATTGAATTAAATTTTCATGCTAAATTGTTTTTAATTAAGCCAAATATAGCTCTTTCTTAATTTCCAGCTTCATTAACAGAAGATGTTCTCAGTTGCAGACTAAAAAAATTGAAAGAGTTTTACTGGCGTATATGCATAAGGTGATCGAAGCTGTTTTGGAACAGTCCGTGTTGCGCGCACGACAATATCAAAAATATCATTAAAATATCAATAAATATCACAAAATATCAAATATAAAATATCAAGAAAAATATCAAATTACCACAATATTAAAAATGTTTGATAATAACGCAAGTGTGTCTGTCTTTACGGTGATGTAACACAAAAACGACCAATAGATGAGCTCCAACAAGAAGCCTGGGAGACAAACAATCCCCAGTATTTGTTTTCGGTATGGATGAACGGGAACAGTGAAGGACGCCCCGATCAACGCGGAGCGTCCCGAAATCTCCGACGCATCACGACTGAGTGGAGATGGGAAAGCGAGCGGATGAAATAGCAGAGGCTCTGCTAATACTCGGGGAAAATGAAGAATTTGCTAAAAGAATCTTGTTGCAGGGTTCCAAATAGTGACCTTGTATGAGACAGTCTTTGTAAAATCTCAGAGACTAAAAACTCAACTCTAGATGTGAGCAGGTGTGAGATGATTTTTTTACATTAGCCTTTTCCAAAGTCTTTTGATGGTGCATAACGCGGCTAACGCAACGGCTAACGCAATGGCTAACGCAACGGCTAACGCAACGGCTAACGCAACGGCTAATGCAACGTACCTCCTGGATGTGCGCGGCTATGGCCGCTTTGGTGTCGAAGTCAAGCGTCTGGATCCTCTCAATGTACTCCTCCTTCCTCTCGCACTGAGGATCGGAGCACAAACGTCGACGCTGAACGTCCTGCTGCGTGCAAACTCAAAAAAAACAAAACAAAAACAAAGGCGAGTGGCGGCCGGCTACCTGAACGGCGCATCCCAGCAGCAGCAGCAGCAGCTTCTTCATCTCCTCCAGACTTTGACCTGTTGGGGTTCAGGAGAGAACGTGGGTTCAAAAAAGTAATCTATTACGATCGTCCATTTCCGTCCGTCCGTCGGCTCATACAATCGTGACGCACCGCAGTAAGGAGTCCTGCCAAGCAGCGCCACGTTTGGCACCGGCATCAGTATCAACTGTCTCAGATGGTCCTGCAGCGAATGAGAGACCAGGGAGATGAAGAGAGAGAGAAAGAGAAAGAGAGGAAAGGAAGTTCAGGGCATTCAAGAGAAACAAGAGCGCTGCTGGCCAAGAGGCCTGAATGGGCAGGGGTGTATGTATGTGTGGCGCATAGCGTTTAGAAACCCGGCCAGCAAACGTGCCGGCGCTCCGGATGCGCGGTTGCCCCGGAGCGGCGTGGGAAATCCTCCAGATCTACGTCTGGTGTTCACCGTTTTTTGTTTTAAAGCGGGAGGAACGGGAGGTGCTGGCGAAAGGAAAAGAAATACAGTGTCGCCGAGGTATGTATGATATGGTGGCTGTGTGACATTTGCAAACAAGCCAGAAGTAGAAAACAGGCACTTCCTGGTTTGTGTACTTTTTTGGGGGCGGAGCTTATGTTTCCAATTTTTAAGCTAGGCTATTTATTAACCTACTTTCGGACAGACTTCCAAGAGGCATCCAGCTACAATTTTCAACTCCCCGGGAACTCCCCTCACCTCTGGGGAACTTTTTCGTTTTGCATCCTTGGACTATCAAAAGAGTTTTTTATCATCTCCCTGTGCTGCTTTGTCGTTAGCTAACCCCCAACTTATTTGGGCGAAAACGATTCTATTCAGCTGCGAGGTCCAGGTACCGGTCGTAGCGACCTCTCGACGTCGCTCCATTTCTCCCCGTCCATTTTGTCTCCAAGAAAAACGGCCGACCAGTGAGTGGGATCATTTTTAAAAGTTGCAGCATCGTGCGACGGGCGTGGCTTATGAGCTCCGCCGATCACCTACGACACATGACTTCCTCCGGAGCTGTAAGGCTCCATGGAGTTAGATACTGGTAACCATGGGAACAGCAGCCAATGTTTTCTTTGGTAGGAGGTCATCTTCGCTTCGGTAGGAGAAGAAGAAGGTTCGATGCTGTGATTTTTGTGGGTCTTAAGTGAAACTTTGTTACTCCGTTTTTGCAGAAATTAGTTTTGTAATCCCGCACGTGGTAATTAAATCCCAATCTTTTTCCCGACCTGACTCCGGGAGCCGCCCGACCACGCAGATGCCGCTTCGGGCGATATTTAGGCCAGGCGTCTTAAGAAGAACCAGATGATCTGTTGGGACAGTGACCCCCCCACCCTGGTGCGTGCATGTCGCCGCAAAGTCGAGGCGGTCGGCGATAAAATCCAGAGCGAATGTTCTCAGATTGTAATCCCACGTTAGGGAGAAAAAAAGAGCTTAGTATTCTGGATGTTATATAACTAAATATATGATGAAGAGGCGACCTGAGGCTCACCTGATAGCACGCCTTGATTTGCCGGACCAGGATGTTCAGGTTCTGGATCCTCTGGTTCGGATCCCTGCTCAGCTTGTTTGCGGTGGAAGGCGTGACTGGAGGGTTTCTGGAGGAGAGGAGAAACGCCACTTATCAGAATTTTTGAAAAGAAATCAAAATATGAACCAGACATTTCCAGAAAATTATAAACAAAAATCGCATGTTCGATATATGGATTTTTAACGATCAAGAGTCAGGTTTGTCTGAACACATTTGAAAACAGCAGCTACAAAAATGTGGGATTTATTATTATTATAATTGTCCTTTGTCATTATTATTATTATATAATCATTATCATTAGGATGCATTTTAAAATTACATTGTTATTATTAGTAGTAGTATAAACGTTATTATTATCATGAAGATATTATGATTCACTTTCTTTATCACCATCATTTTATGATAATAACAATAATAATTATGATTACTATTGTCATCATTATTATGAGTAGTATTATGATTATCAGTTATTATTATTATTACTAGTATTGCTGTTACAAAAACAAGTGCTATTAAATTATATCGTATATATGTAAATCTATTATTAAAAACAGCGAGAAATGGGGTACACAGAAAATAATAATAATAACAATTGTAATTATTTTATAATTATCATTATTATCTTAATGATCATTTTAATCATTATTATTATTATAATTATAACCATTATTATTAGGAGCACTTGTATTATTTTTCTGTGTATCCCGTTTCTCACGAGCCGGGCGAGCCTCCGTCTCCGTGGAACCTCATGCAAACATGAACAAGCTCTTGATTCACATTCTAACTTTAGTGGCGATGACATCATTCCATTTGGCCACCAAACGGCATCCCATCCCTTCCAAAAAAGGTCGGGT